>NC_063436.1:28311200-28618401 GCF_020379485.1 Brassica napus | reverse complement strand
TTTAACTACTTTCTTAACTTTTAGTCAATCAAAATTTAATAAGAATTAATTTATTCAAAATTTATAATTTACTATGATTACCTAATTAAAAACACATTAAAAATGTACAAAAATGTATTTTAAAAAAAAAAACAACTATTGTCTAAAACATGAATCATCGGAGGGAGTATAACTACCATACAACCATATACGTGCTAAATGCTAGGCAGTTTACATAACACTTGAAAATATTAAATTATTTTGGAAAGACTTGATAACTGTATGTAATAACATCGTGACCTCATTACATTACGTTACGCACCTTTCACATGATTAACGTTTATATATTTTCCCTCAATAAATTTTCTAATTTTTATTTTCCCATTGACTCATTAGCTTTGATTACTACTTACTAGAAGACAATAGAATATGTTTCTGAATTTATTAAATAATTATATTGGTTGCAGTTAAGGCCCTTAACCAAGCGAGGCTAGAAGCAAACGTGAGGGTAACCGGAGAAACAAACTTTAAAAACAAATGGCCAAGTCCGTTCGCGGTGGTTTCCGGCGTACTTCTCCTCCTTTCATTCTTCAAATATCTTTACTCTCCCTTCCGTTGGCTCGCCGTCGCAGCCGTCGTCGCCGGAATATACCCCATACTAGCTAAATCTATAGCATCCATTGCAAGGACTAGAATCGACATCAATGTTCTCGTTGTAATAACCGGTAATATTTTCGTGTCATTTTTCTTCTATTTTTTCTACACTAAACCAGACCGACCGGATCCGATTATAAAAAATATATTAAAAGTTATACTGAAAAAGTTAAAAAAAAATATTAAAAATATTTATTTTTCGTCTTCGTCATTTATAATATTTTGTAAAAATTATTAAAGTTTTAAATTAATATAAACTTTTAAGAGTCAAAACTAGAGCTCGTAGAAATGTTGAGCGGCCCTGAGTTAAGCTAATACTTTTACATTGTTACAAACAGTGGGAGCAACACTCGGTATGCGAGACTACACAGAAGCTGCAGCAGTTGTATTCTTATTCACAATAGCTGAATGGCTCCAATCTAGGGCAAGCTATAAGGTTTTTACTTCCACCATTTCTTGTTACGCAAGTTACCAAGGATACTGTGATTTGATCAAGTGTTGGTTTCAGGCAAGTGCGGTGATGCAGTCTCTTATGAGTTTATCTCCACAGAAGGCGGTGATTGCAGAGACTGGAGAAGAAGTTAAAGTGGATGAGCTCAAGATCAACACTGTTATAGCAGTCAAAGCTGGTGAAACCATACCTGTTGATGGAGTTGTTGTGGATGGAAACTGTGAGGTTGATGAGAAAACTTTAACCGGTGAAGCATTCCCTGTGCCTAAACTGAGAGATTCAACTGTTTGGGCTGGAACCATTAATCTAAATGGTTACATAACCGTGAAAACAACTTCTCTAGCTGAGGATTGTGTGGTGGCAAAGATGGCTAAGCTAGTGGAAGAAGCTCAGAACAGCAAAACCGAAACTCAGAGATTCATAGACCAATGTTCTAAGTACTATACTCCAGGTTAGTAACAGAACCAGCAACTAATTCTTGTTTGTGTAGTGATTGAGACCTCAGCTTCTATTTGCCTTGTATGCAGCGATCATCATAATATCACTATGTTTTGTGGTTATCCCATTCGCTTTAAAGGCTCACAATATGAAACATTGGCTGCACTTAGCACTGGTTGTGTTAGTAAGCGCTTGTCCTTGTGGTCTTATTCTCTCAACACCAGTAGCCACTTTCTGTGCGCTCACGAAGGCAGCCACATCAGGACTTCTGATCAAAGGAGCTGATTATCTTGAGACCTTAGCCAAGATCAAAACCGTTGCTTTTGACAAAACCGGGACCATCACTAGAGGCGAGTTCATCGTCACTGATTTCAAGTCACTCTCCAGAGACATAAGCCTGCATAGCTTGCTTTACTGGTGAAACATCTGTTCTGTTCTGTCCTTTTAACCACCACTTTAGTGAGATGTTTTTTTGTTTATTTTGTTTGAGAGTTTTGGAATGTAACTTCTGTTAGGGTATCAAGCGTGGAGAGCAAGTCAAGCCATCCAATGGCTGCTGCACTTGTGGACTATGCAAAGTCTGTCTCTAATGAACCTAAGCCTGAAGCGGTTGAGGAATACCAGAACTTTCCAGGAGAAGGTATCTATGGGAAGATTGATCGCAAAGAAGTCTATATTGGGAACAAAAGGATTGCCTCCAGAGCTGGATGTTCATCAGGTGGATATCAAATGAATCTTTGAGGTTTTTCTTTTTTTGGTTTACACTCTGATGGTTCTTTGCTTTGGTGTATGTACACAGTTCCAGATACTGGTGTTGATACTAAAGGAGGAAAGACTGTAGGATATGTCTATGTTGGAGAAACACTTGCCGGTAGCTTCAATCTCTCAGATGCTTGTAGATCAGGTGTAGCTCAAGCGATGAAAGAACTTAAATCTTTGGGAATCAAGACTGCAATGCTTACCGGAGATAACCAAGCTGCAGCAATGCATGCTCAAGAACAGGTGAGAGAATCAGTCTTTTGAGTATAATGCCTCTCTTGAAACTAGTTTTCACTGAAAATGTTATGCTATAACAACAGCTAGGGAATGCTATAGATATCATTCATGCAGAGCTTCTTCCAGAAGGCAAATCTGAAATCATCAAAGAGTTTAAGAGAGAAGGTCCAACGGCTATGGTGGGAGATGGACTGAATGATGCACCAGCTTTGGCTACGGCTGATATTGGTATCTCAATGGGTATCTCAGGCTCAGCTCTTGCAACAGAGACTGGTAATATAATCTTGATGTCTAATGATATTAGAAGAATACCGCAAGCTATAAGGCTTGCACGCAGAGCTAAAAGGAAAGTGGTGGAGAATGTGGTCTTGTCCATCACGATGAAAGGAGCAATTCTTGGTTTGGCATTTGCTGGTTACCCGTTGATTTGGGCAGCGGTTCTTGCAGATGTGGGGACTTGTCTGCTTGTGATTTTTAATAGCATGTTGTTGCTTAGGGATAAACAAAAGGGTGGAAACAAATGTTATCGGTCGTCTTCTTCTCCTTGTGTCTTAAACGCGGAGAAACATGAAGGTGATGCTGCTGGGGACATGGAAGCAGGCTTATTACCACCAACGAGGAGTGATAAGCATTGCAAGTCGAGCTGTTGTGGAAAGAAGAATCGAGAGAAAGTGATGAAGCCGCACCATGGTCACTCTGGTTGTTGTGACAAGAAACAGAAAGACAATGTAAAGATTGTGAGGAAGAGCTGTGAGTCAGGGTGTTGTGGTAGTGGTAACAAGACTCAGAAACCAGACCAAGAGGAGGTAAAACATAGCTGTCATGACATGCCATCGGAGGAGATAAGACTTGACGCTGGTGATGGTGGTGATTGCAAGTCCGTTTGTTGTGGAACTGGCACAATTCAACAAGAAGGTTCTTCAAACTTAGTCAATCTGGATGGAGAAGTGAAAGTCTCGGTCAAAGGTTGTTGCTCAAGGCCTGCTGAACATGTGGTAGCTAGCTTGAAAGTGAAGAGCAATGGGCACTGTGAAAGTTCCAAGGAAGATAAAGAAGAGACCTGTTCTGAGGTGAAAATGAACTGTGGCAGCAGGGAGAGAAGTCACAGTCATGATCACCACCATGCATGAAAAGAGATTGTGATTGAGTTAGCTTTAGCTTCTTGCTCACTTTTGTAACCTTACATCTTAGAATCATATCAGCAAAGATGATGTATTATTGATGTTGATTCATTGAGGAATCCTTTTCATTTGCTATCTCAAGTCAAAAGTGTTCAAAGTATTACCAACGACGCAAGCTTTTTCTCCAAAGTGGTTGAATCTGTTAAAACTTAAAAAGAGAAATGGCCAGACATTTAAAGAATATATGATTTTTCATTGATATAAAAAAGATTATATGTACAAAACGCCAACACATTGAACTGGCCAGTGTGGGGGTATGGAGATTACTCGGTAAGAACTATTGTAAGACAAACAAATCATCCCAAACTTGGTAACTTACAAATTAGTCTCTTCTCCCAAAAGGCCGTCCAAAATTTTGCCTCCTCTGGATCGTCCCATGTTGCCAAGACTGATCAGAATCATCAACTACTGAATTCTCCCTTCGAAAATTACCATTTCTTGGAAACGTCGTCATCCTTGCGCTAAGCTGCTGCTGCCTCTCGTCGTCTTCTGATGGTGTCCCTGACCTTGTCTCATTATGCAGCATGTCGATTGATCTGGTCCTTGACCCACCTGGCCTAAAACCTCTAGCATTAGGCGCTTTAGGGATAAAGCTAGGTACCGGGAAATCCTTGGGAAGAGACTCCATCTCCATAAAACAGTTCCTTTCTCGGGCGTCCGTGATCAGTGCAGCCCAATCCTCACACTTCATCAGAGCAGATGCGTTTCCCATCACCTGTTCAAGAAAACAAGACAGTCTCAAGAAACACCAAAAATATTATACTATATCACAGAAAAAAATGAGTGCGTGCATACCCATAGAGCTCTTTTGGCACGTGTGAGAGCAACATTCATCCGTCGTATATCCGCGACAAACCCAACCCCGTGACCGGAAGCACGCACACATGACATGATTATGACATCACGTTCTTGACCCTGAAACGCGTCTACGGTATTAATATAAATCTCTTTCACTTCATCTGGTCCCAAAGCGTTTCCAAACTCCATTTTCAGGCATTTTAGCTGCAGTTTATATGGAGTTATCACCCCAACAGAGACTTTACCCCCACCCAATGACTTAAGAGTTCTCTGAAGATGCATGTAAAGTCCAACACAGAAGCGAGCTTCATCAATGTTCTCGTAAGAAACTGATCCACCTCTATGGGATTCTCGTCCATGACTGATGTTAAAGAAAAGGTAAGGCTTGAGTACAGAATCTTTGTAGTAAATCTCATCAGGAGCAGTGGTAACACTTTCGCTGTCAGTGAGGCGTCCTTGGTAGAAATATCGTGAAGGGAAATCACGAATTTGAGGATGCATCCTATACTGAAGAGTTAACAACAATGTTGGACAGCCTGCTAACTGAAACCTTTCAAAGAGACTTCTGCTGTATAACAGGGTTCCAGCAGCTTTGCTGATAACTGTAGCAGGAAGCTGCTGAGGATCACCGACGAGTACACATCTTGCAGCACCAAGAGCAAGTGGAGGAAGAACTCCAACTTCACTAGCTTGGGCAGCCTCGTCGATGACCACCATATCGAAGCCATGTGTAAGACGAGAAAACAGTTTACGACCACTGCTTGATACGGTTGTAAAAACAATTTCAGCCTCGTTCGCGAAACTCGCCTCAAGACTTGCGCGAGCTTCTTCAAGGTTAAAACTGTTACCTGCGCGAAACTTCCCCTCAACAATTAGAAGGCGAGACATTTCAACAAGATCTTTATCTCTGGCTTCCACCACAGCAGAAAGGCGCTGTAACAATGCATCTCTGGTCTGGTCTCTAACCATAAGAACATCAGGGTCAACACCAACGGATCCCTGCGAACGATTAGTGAAGGCTGCAGCAGTAAGTTCCCTTTTAAGTCCAGCAATTTCTTGAGAGAGCTGAGCTTCTCGTAACCTGAGGTTGTGCATGTGTCCTAGAATTTCATCACGGGACTTGGCTAATAGCTGATCACTTCTCCGCTCCACAGAGACTGCTTGAGCAGCTCTAGTTTGAGTATCAACACCTACTCGAGCAACATCAGGTCGATAAACCCTCATTTCCCCATCAATAAAACCACGATCAAGGACACGTGAGAGAAGTTCATCGGTCGCAGCATTTGAAGGAGCACAAACGAGCATCCTTGGTTTCGCACACAGTTTTGGTAGAGTACGGAATAGGTTCTGATCCATATTTTGTAGGACTTCGTCAATAGACCCAGACACAATATTATCTGAACTGCCCTCATTAACTTGTTTATAACTTTCAGGAGCTAATTTCTTCAGCAAGGAAGTGTAATACTGCTGATACTGAACCAAATGGATGACATTCAACATTCCCCACACTGTGTGTGTCTTGCCTGTTCCAGGAGGGCCTTGGACAAGAGTAAATGGCCATGGATCTTGCCTCTTAGCCCCACTGCTGGTACCAGCTGCAGTGTGCATTGCAGCCCAATGGATTGCAGCCAACTGTGGAGCATTAAAGCTTCTATGCAAATGGCCAGCAAAGCTCGGAGTAAAACAATCGGGTACTGTAGGAGTTTGCTCACCGTAATTAGGAAACTGCTCCGGGCTGGGTCTGAGAATTGCATTTTGCATCTGAAGGATATAATAAGAATTTGACAGCGTCAGAATAACTGAAAGCGTCTATGAAAGATTTGTTAGAGGAAAGATTACCAACCTGTGGGTTAAGCTGACCAAATGCATGCAAAGCAACATATTCCCTCTGTGTGGTTGCAAGCGAACCAAGCACTGTCAGATGCCAGATCTCCTTCGGTTTAAGCTTCCGTAATATATGATTATCATCAACATTGCTGGAAAAGAAAATTACAAAGAAAATGAGAGAAATGAAATAATTCTTTCAGTAAGAATGGATAAAACTCAGATATAGTATCAATAGCTAAAGGTGAGTATATACCTGCCGGAGTCATAAGAGTCTCCAACATAGAAATGGAGAATCGCTCCATGGGGATCTCGAGTGTCAACAGGTATATATCTCCTAACTGTACCAGCTACACGTCCACCATCCTCATGCTCTCCTTCTAAACATAAAAGTACAAAATTAAAGAATTCGGAGAGAAGCAATAGCAAAATGAAAACTAACCAGACGATCTAAGAATTATAACCTTACCTGATTCAGGAACAGGTGTTGACAGAACTGCAACATCACCCTCCTTGAATGGCCATTTACATTCATTTAGTGAATTAAGTATCACATCATACCAACCTAAACCAGGTAAAAACAAAGGATACTTAGCAGTCAGGTACCAAGAGAACAGTCAACAAAGGGTTAACATTGTGCCCACGGGGCTTTATAAGTGTCTATTAGGTCAGAGGTGATTATTACCTCGCTCTCTTCGTTCCACAAACTTTATTCTGACCTTCATGTATGAATTTGCCTCGCATGATTCTTCCCATGAACTGTAAAGCTGTGCCCGGCACTCCTCAAAAAGTAAAGGTTCAAACACTCTAACATACTCATCCATGGATTCAAACCGCTCAGGAACACACTGGAGCTCAGTATCCTCTACAATACAAGAAAATTGTATGCCAACAGTCAATAACACAATGGCAAAAAGACAGAAAAGACAAACATACGAAAAGGTTAAAGTGAATCATTATCATCCATGCAAGTCAAGTATCTCCAGTGTGAGGTGTACAGAAAATACCAGAAGCATGTCAATCATAAAGCCAATCAATGTCCAGTATTCAGTTTCATTAACAGATCATTCAACTTTTATATAAGCATTGAAGCATCCAATTTCCCTATACTTGACCAAAAACGCCTACTTACCGAAGATCACTGGAACTTTTATATTCCCGAGTGTTCAGTGCCGTAACAGGCATACTACCAAAGATGAAAATATTACAACACAACAGGAGACAGCAACATTTACTGCAGAGAATTGAGATATGAACCAGGGCAAGTGCATAAAAATACTAACACAAACTAGAAGTACTCTGTCTTCTAAAAGTATGATTTAATCGTATCACCTTCCAAATCATGTGGCCATTATGATTCTCACTGAGCCATGATTGAGGACACAGGGAACTGGCACCAGTAGATTTAATTGGCATATAAATTTCTTACCTTAAATCAAGAGAACTTGATTAAAAAAGTAGGAGCACTCAAACACGAGTTCCATAAGCAGATAAACAATATAGGACATACCTGGATGATGCCAGAACTTTTCGTTGGTCACCTCTCGTATAAGACGCTCCACAGATGTATCTTGGTATTGAGTACTATTTGTGACTGGCTTCTTGAACGACGTAAGCTTCTTGTTTCCGAACTTTGAGTCTGCAGAACTTTGACTGCGCAAGGAGACTTGTCTACTTGACGACTGACCAGGCTTCGACTGTGAATATGCCGGTTGCTTCCATGAACCCTGCCTTGACACGGATGTCGTTGTCCCCTCTGAAGAAGGTCCTGCATCCCCGTTTATCCGCCTAGTTTTAGCAACCAATCCGGGTTGTGATTCCCCATTAGATTCTGACTTCTGTTCAGACGTTCCTTGCTCAGCCCCTGCGCGAGATTCTCTAACTGTGCGTGTGACAACAGGTTGCGGGAAATTCTGTCTTCTAGGTGTTGTGGTCTTAATAGGGCCAGCTTGCTTGACATCTTCCAGGTTGAGAAACATAGTCTGCCTGTTTCGTTTCTTTCCCAACATGGTCTCTTTCTGTTGATCCCACTTTCTTTTGACAGTGGTATTTGCGCACTTGATTGCATGACTTGCTTCAACTCCTTTCGTTTCTCTCTGCTTCACAGTTAAACCCTGCTCTTGCGGACCACCATCTATAGATGCACTATCTTTACCACTGCATTCTGAACTCAGGTTGACGTTCCTCTTTTGAAGACCAGAGTCTGAGGCAACATCTAATCCTACTGTGCTACAACCTTTCTCTGTAACTTTAGAATCATCAGAAGAGACGCCAGTTTCTGGCATCGCCATACCTTTACAATCGATACTATCACTAGCAGGAGCCTCAGACTCCATCAATTCCCCTTCTTCTCTCTCAGGTGCTCCAGCGTCATCCGGAACTACTGATGATGATGCTTCCTTGTAAGCAAACTCGTCTGTCTTCCGTTCAACCACTACATCTGTATGTTGAGAAGCCAAGGGGCGGACAAAAGGCTGAAAGCCAGACGCCGTAGACGCATGCAAGAACACTCGGCTGTTTGCTTTATCTTGAGGTGTTGCCAGCAAGCCAGTAGAAGTATTGGGGCTTGCAGATGGGATAGCCTTCTGAGGCTGATTCACACCACTACCATCATCATCTTCCGTAGGAAGTTCATTAAGATCAAATAACATTTTTCCTTCTGAAGCCATCTCGAATGTATAATAAACGCAATCAAAAGACGTATCGTATCCCCCAGCTTCTGCAGAGCAAAAAAGTTCAAATCACAATCAAACAATATCGTATCTCTCAAATGGGATCCAATCTAACGCTTTACTCAGTTCGAATGGATTCAATTCGAATTCGATTCAGGCGAACAGCAATCACGCACACGAATTAACAAAAGTCAAAATCGAAGATCGAGATCTAAGCAAACGAACCACTGACGGTGTCGGTGAGGGGAGGGGGGGGGGGCGGCAGCAACGAGGAGAAAGTTTGAAACGGCGGAGGATCAATCGACGGCGACGGAGATAGATCGGAGATCTGGGATCTTGGTTTGACGGAGGAGAGAGCGGAGAATCTGGTGGTGGAGAGACGATGAGGGAGAGAGAGAGAGTTTTGATCGAAAACTAGGTTTTAATGTAATTTTTAATTTTTATTATATGGTTTTTGCTGATAGCGAATTTATTTAAAAATCAGGGATACGCTATTTATTACGATTAGAATAATAAATAACTAAGAGCTCCATATGCTGGTCAACATGTGTCGTATAGGGTAGATTTTGTACCCAATATGGTGCGAGTTATTTGGGTATAGTTGAAAAGCTGTATAATTAATTACAGCAGAAACATATAATCTATATACGGTGTAAGTAAATGTGAAATGATGCTTGACGATAACAAGTTGAGCCAGAGCTGTTCTAAAAAAGCCAGGTCTCTTGACTCTCAGTAGTGACAAATTTAGAAGTTGGAACAATCTTTTCATGTAGATCCAGAGATGGCATGTTTATACATCCAGGCCCAGAACAATTGGGCCGATACAAGTCAAACTAAAAGCCTTGACTAAACGGGCCTAGTGACACAAAAACTGATATTTTCAAAAGGATGTTTAGAGTGGAATATATTTATCTATTTACAATAGAGTTGGAAGAGGCTCAGCACAAACCCACTAAGAACTAAGCCAAAAATCAGATTCGACTCATTAAATAAAATGGTGACTGCACTAGACAAACGGTACTTGATTATAAATAAAAGACGTCAGATTAAAAGATGGGGGACCGTCGGAAACGCACAGAAACGTATAGAAAAGGAGAGAGCCATAGCTTCTTCAATCACCACATAAGTCTTGGACGAGACCAGACACCAAAAATAAAGAGATAGTTGTCTGGACGATATGTATAGACGAACACTTCTAGTTTTTGTAACTGAGCGAGCTTTTTGTTTATTTCTGATTATTAATACTAAAATCTACGGATTTTTATTTTATAATTCTTCATCACTGACAGGATATGCAATCCACAAATAGGATAAATGAATTTAAATAATAATATGTTATTTGTGAAGACAAAAGGTGAGAAAGAAAAGGACAAGAGAGAGTCAATGTCTATAACGACTGTTTGTGTCCGATCCCAGTTCATGTCTTTATATGTCTCCTCCTTACAAGGTCGCTTTACAATTTACTCTCTTTGTTGTTTGAGCTTTCATCACTCTTTATCGTCTATCTTTTCAAATTAACTCCATAACTGTGGGAAAACCCCTTAAAATTCTTGAAGCGTGCGTCGTTTACTATCTCTACAATTCAAGATTTTATTTACAACTCTGTTAGATAACAACAGGTTTATTCCAGTTTGATTCATATAAATTACCTTGTATTAATTTTCTTTTCTCTATGGTTTGACAATTGACACCATAACTAGGGACTTAATCTAATTACTCACGGAACTTAAAAACACTCATGAGTACTTTTACCTAAACGCGATCAATTTGCCAGTACAAAGTTAACGCTGAGAAGAGACTACAGCAAAGTTCTTAATGATAAAAAATATTATACTAATGTTCTTGTAATTAAATACTTGGTCCTTTAATCTACGGATTTCTAAGTATTAATTTTTACTTGACATTATCAAAGTCCCAAGGAGTATATAATTCTAAACTTGACGTACAAAACTATAGATTATACTTATTAGAAAAATATTAACAATCTTCAATTGGCACGCATCAAAACGTATGGTCAAACATGAGGAGTATTACATGCAAAACCAAATCTGACCGACTAAAGAAGACATTCAGAGATCAGATTTCAGATCCATTGGTTTATCTCTGTGACGAAATTGCCCTCGTGACATGCAAATATTACTGGATGGACATAAATGGAGACGCACGTAATAACTATTGACAAGGAGAGTCCTAATGTTGACCTACAATATAACAATATATAAACAGACACTTCAAAATTAACCATGGTTAGTCGCACGTGTTATGCCCTCTGGTCAAATATGTTTTCTCATTGTTGATTTCTTGTTATCAATTCTTGTTCATATTACTGTTTAAAGTTTAGTAATGTTTTAAATTTGAACTGGAATAGTATTTTCGGATTCACATAAACATTACTATAAAAAGCTGACACAAAATGGCAAAAGCTTAATGATAAAATCACTGTCAAAAGTTGTTCAGAAAAAGGGATATCACTGTTAAAATATGTTTTTGCGTTTACTTTAAAAAAAAAAAAAACTTAACTGTCAATCGCGTAGAGTTTGGCGAATTTATATAATATATTTCATAAATGTAATAGATCTTGAACTATATAAAGTTTATATGCACGTAGATAATTAGATTTTTTTTGACTAATTTGATATTGAGTGTTTATTTACAATGGCGTAGATCGAACTCTTCGTGATAATGGAGAAGCTATCTCTTACGACAAGAAAATACAAAGACACATGCGGAAATTTATTGAGCCTTGCTATCATCGTAGTATTGATATCTGGAAATATGGGGTCTAGTTATAGTTTTACAAGAGAGATTTTCGAAATGTTTTCTTTTTTTAATTTCTTTCTATATCAAAAGCATTTAGTTCATTCTTTAATTTGCAAGTGAAGCATACATTTTAATATTATTATTTACTCAAAAAGCAAGTAAAAACATGAGTAACTAACCATATACTAGATGCCGGACATTATGCAACATTTTTAATTTACATCGTTACTTAAAAAATTGCTACTTATTTACTCAAAAGTCTAAAGGCAATTTAAAACTTGAGAAACGAACCAAAGTAAAATACAGGGAACTGTGCAGCATGTTTAATAAAACATCTGAATATAGTTGCTTATATTGGTTAGAGAAAGACTGTTTGGTATCAAACCGATCCGGATTTGAACAATGTATGGATGATTCTAGTTAGTCTTCGCATGTGTTGTGAATTGATTCCAAACCTATCAAACATAAAATGACACTAAAAGCAAAATGTTTCTTAATATAGATGAATACAAAAAGTATAAAATACCACATTCTTTGAAAATATTGAACTATTTCAGATAATCAAAATATATAATAGAAACATAATCAAATAGTAGTAAAAATGAATAATCTTGAAATGCAATGATAAACGGCAAATAATCTTTTAATGTCTATTTTTGACAAAAAAAAATCTTTTAATGTCTATTTAGATATCACTTTGAAATAAATGTTAGATAGACTGCTTGTATCTAATCTATTAAAAGAGGAGTACAAAATTAGATTATCCATTAGTTTTCCACTATATTTACAATGACATGCCACTAGAGTTATTAATTAACCTACCTTTTAGGATTTTTGTTTTTTCTCTTCAATTAATGTATTTCCAAATCAAATTCTAGCTAAAAATAATGGCAACAATAATTAATAAACCTAGATTTTAGTATTCTTTGTCTTTTCCTATTTAATATGTGTGTTTTAAAATAATTAATTCCATATATACATTTCGCAATTACATACATTATATGTAATTATTTTACTAATTCCACATATACATAATAAATAGTACTCTCTCTGTTTTTTATATAAGTCGTTTAGAAGAATTTTTATGTTCCAAATTATATGGCGTTTTCGGTTTTCTATATAAAATTTATTAACACTTAATGTTATATGACCAATGATAATATACTTTCTATTTTATTTTTGGTTGATTTGTGTTTAGATAAATAATTTAATGATGTTTTTGTTTAGAAAATATAAAAAAATTAATGATTTCTTAATCTATATACACAATTCTAAAATGACTTATATTAAAAAACATAAGGAGTATACAACAATTTTCTTATACATAATCATAAAATTTTGAAATGTCATATTAAAAAAAAATTATTGTGTTTAGAAATGTCATATTAAAAATAAAAAAATAAACGGGTAAATTTTAAAATATATATTATCACTTATACAAATATATATTCATTTATGAAAAAAACTAACATCCCTAGTACTTATTATAAGCAGCAGAGAAGTAGTATATGGGTTTATGAGTCGTGAGTCGTGACCATACTGATAAATGCTGTATTTTAGGCAGTCATAAAAACGAAAGCAGGACTGTATTTTTGTAAATCGTGTTATTACCCTTTGAACAGAGTGGTCTTAATAACCAATTAACCATGGTCAGCGACAGCAAATTGATAACATGGATATCATCAACAAACTATCGTGTTCCGTAAACAATAAGATAAAAATTAAATGATATTGGGATTACCAAACGGTTAACATTAGTAAATTCAAAGAACAATTAATGGCTGAGTTAGAAAATAAAATTTGAATAGTTAAGTAATTAGATGCTTCTAATCAGATTTCAAGGAGATATGTCGGAAGCACCGACGACACGTGCGGACCCGTCACGTGCGCGATTTAACTCTACTCGTATGTCGATATTTTTCGTTATATACTATGTTACATGGAAACGGAAGCGGGTACGTGGAAGCGGAAGCGTAAGGAAGTGCAGAAACGAGATTTTTTAAAATATTATGAAGCGGGTACGTGTTGGAAGCGTATATCCATATATAAATATATATATATATATTAATTTTAAAAAAATTAGGACTAAAAATTATATGATTTAAATTTGAAATAATGCATTTATTCATTTATAATAATTTTGAAATGATTTTATATTAAAACTGTAAAAATACACATAAATGAAGTTTACAAAAAATATTATATTAATTATTTTTATTACTTGATAAATAATTGACACAATATATTTCAATTTGTGCTATATCTTTAATAAAAAAATCTCAATGCATAAAGATGATTTATAGTATTATTTTTAATATTTGTATATGTATAATTCAATATTCATTTCTATTAATTTTTTTATTTTATATAGATTAAAACTATGGTTTTATATTTTATTGATATACATTACATTTTTTTTTAAAACGGAAGCGTGATTCCAAAACGGAATCGTAAGCTTCCAACAAGTTTTTAAAGAGAATATTTTAGAAACGTTTTGGAAGCGAGATTCCGCGAGCTTCCACAAGGTTCCGATTCCGATTCCGGTTCCGAAGCGGGAAACGGACGTCCGATGAAGCTTCCGTGCAACGTAGGTTATATATCAAATTTTATAATATTTTTTTTACACTCCGTATTGTCGATTTTTATGCCCGGAATCAAGGGTTTGACTTACCAAATTGTTACCATTTTTGGGGCGTAATTTAAATGATTTAAAACATTACATTTTTTTTATTTTTAATCTGATTAAAATCATAACATGTGAATGAGTTAATGAAAGTTGAAAAAATAAATGGCTTTTATATATATTTATTTTATTTTCCAGAAAGCCAAACCTTTCTCCTTCATATACACGAACCCTTTTCATTTCCCTCTGTACAACAAAAGTGAACTCTTATCCGATTCTGAAGCAGAAACTTAGCTGCAGAATCTTCAGATTCTCAAGAAACCAAGAGAAGGGTTTTTTTAGAACAGAATCTTCAAGAACTTGTCTCAGATCTACTACTACTGTTCAAGGTTTGAACAAAAGTCTTTCACTTCTGTCTTAAATCTTCTCTGTTTGATCGAATCCTTGTATGAATTTCATCTTTATTAATAAATATTTAATCAGTTCCGTGTGATGTTTTAATTTGATTAGCTTAATCTTGATCTGTTCTATGTTCTTCTCTCTACTTTTGAAGAAGTTTTACTGTTTCAGTTTTCCTCAACATGACCGATCTGTGACCTTCTGCTTTATCTTCCTCGCAACACAACCTTGAGCTGGCTTTTAAACTTGAACTGTTATTAATCTCTTATTGAATTATCTGAAGTTTTCTTGATAATCATATTCAATCTCTCACCGAATCTATCTAGACATAACCCTTTTGTCGGATTTTCAGGAAACTTTTTTTTTCCGGGAAAATCTCGGTTGTTAGGTATAAGAGAGTTGACTGATTCAAAAGACTAAAAGCTTTTTAACATGTTAAAAGTACTTTAAACAAAAAAAAAAAAGCATATGCTTTTGTGTTCTGTCTTATCTACTCTGTTCAAAACAAAAACTAATAATCCTTTTATTTCATTTTCATTTGTAGGGATTATTACATTTGTTAGAAATGATAAATGTAATGGATCCGATGAAAAGCGGATCAGAGAAAGGTTTAGATCCACAGCTATGGCATGCATGTGCTGGCGGCATGGTCCGTATGCCACCTATGAACTCCAAAGTCTTCTACTTCCCTCAAGGACACGCGGAAAACGCTTACGACCACGTAGATTTCAAGAACCTCCCTATCCCTCCTATGGTTTTATGCCGTGTCTTGGCCATCAAGTACATGGCTGATCCTGAATCCGACGAGGTTTTCGCCAAACTGAGACTGATCCCTTTAAAAGACGACGATCACGACTACGGAGATGGTCAAGAAGGTAATGGTTTCGAGACTAACAGCGAGAAGACTCCTTCCTTTGCCAAGACTCTGACTCAGTCCGATGCTAACAACGGTGGGGGATTCTCAGTCCCGCGCTACTGCGCGGAAACGATCTTCCCGAGGCTAGACTACAACGCTGAGCCGCCTGTTCAGACCATTCTCGCCAAAGATGTTCACGGAGATGTATGGAAGTTCAGACATATCTACAGAGGGACGCCGCGTCGGCATCTCCTCACTACAGGGTGGAGTAACTTCGTGAACCAGAAGAAGCTTGTGGCGGGAGACTCTATCGTTTTCATGAGAGCTGAGAGTGGAGATCTTTGCGTAGGGATCAGGAGGGCTAAGAGAGGAGGGATCGGGAACGGACCTGAGTATTCGCCTGGTTGGAACCCTATCGGTGGAAGCTGCGGCTACTCTTCTCTTCTGAGAGAAGATGAGAGTAATAGTTTGAGGAGGAGTAACTGTTCTCTTGCCGATAGAAAAGGAAAGGTGGCGGCTGAGTCTGTCATAGAGGCCGCCACGCTTGCTATTAATGGAAGGGGCTTTGAGGTTGTGTACTATCCTAGGGCTAGCACGTCTGAGTTTTGCGTCAAGGCGTTGGATGCTAGGGCGGCGATGCGGATTCCTTGGTGCTCAGGTATGAGGTTTAAAATGGCGTTTGAAACAGAAGATTCGTCGAGGATTAGCTGGTTTATGGGGACTGTTTCGGCTGTTAGTGTCTCTGATCCTATCCGTTGGCCTAACTCCCCTTGGCGGCTTCTACAGGTAATAACCCTAAGAAGTTTCGGTTATGTTCATGAGCTTCCAACTTAAAACCAAGATTAATACGTCTCGCTTATATATTATTTAGGATCCCTTAGCGATAAATGGATTGATCGGTCTCACTTATATACTATTTAAGATCCTTTTGACTATGTTTCTTCTTTTGTTCTTTACTTGTGACCCAAGAAAGACTCAAGGTTTGCATTTTATGTGTTTCAGGTGGCTTGGGATGAGCCGGATCTACTCCAAAACGTGAAGCGGGTTAACCCGTGGTTAGTCGAACTGGTATCCAACGTGCATCCCATCCCACTCACGTCGTTTTCGCCGCCGAGGAAGAAGATGAGGCTTCCTCAGCATCCGGATTACAACAATCTAATCAACTCAATCCCAGTACCTTCTTTCCCAAGCAACCCTCTCATAAGATCAAACCCGTTAAGCTCTGTTCTGGACAACGTTCCCGTGGGTTTACAGGGAGCCAGGCATAATGCTCATCAGTACTACGGGTTATCATCTTCTGATCTCCACCATTACTACTTAAACAGACCACCTCCACCACCACAACCATCAGCTCTCCCTCTTTCTCAGCCATTAGGGTTGCGAAACATCGATAGCAGGAACGAGAAAGGGTTCTGTTTCTTGACCATGGGGACAACACCGTGTAATGATGATACAGAATCTAAGAAGTCTCACATTGTCTTGTTCGGGAAGCTGATACTACCTGAGGAGCAGATCTCAGAGAAAGGGTCAACGGATACTGCAAACACGTCAGGCGGATCGAAACTATCTTCATCTGAAGAAGGTTCACCTTGCTCCAACAAAGCTCATGATGCAGCAGGTTTGGAGACTGGGCACTGTAAAGTGTTTATGGAGTCAGACGACGTGGGTCGAACGTTAGACCTGTCGGTTCTTGGCTCGTACGAGGAGCTGAGTAGGAAACTCTCTGACATGTTTGGGATTCAAAAGGCTGAGATGTTGAGCTCTGTTCTCTATAGGGATGCGTCTGGTGCCATCAAGTACGCAGGAAACGAACCTTTCAGGTAAAAACAGAACGCATATTCTCATGTTTTTAAAATATGCATGTGATGGTGAATAGAACATGTAATTAATAATTGTTTTTGTATGTTTGATCAGTGAGTTCTTGAAGACAGCTCGGAGATTGACGATTGTGACTGAGCAAGGAAGCGAGAGCGTTGTAGTATAGATGGGTTGAGTGCTTTTGTTGGAGCTTGGAAGTCAAAGCTTTGGAGCTTGAAGCGTTTTTTAATTTTATTATTTTATTTCCACTATTTTGAATTTTCTGTAATTTTCAAAATACAGTCGCAATCTATTGGCAAATAAATAGATTCATCTTCCCTCTTTTTTTTTTCAAGATCACCAATGTGTATATCTTTAATTTTTTTGTAAGACCGTTTCAAAACATCGAATCAGCGACCTAGCTGATCGAATCAAATTATTAGTACCTAACAATTTTTTAAAAACTATGATAGGTAAAATCTATTATTTTGTCCGTAGGCTTAGGACCCTGTGGTTGTATTCAACAATGTATTTTCCCATGTTGCTCCAATACCTAAACATACCTAAAACGATTTTAACAACAATAGTTTATTTTCAAAAGAGAAAACAAAAAGAACAATAGTTTAGCAACGAATTATATAAAATTGTATTTTATTTACAAAATCTGAAATTAAATGATTATGTAGCTTGATAAAACCTAGCGACTAAAATTGATCTTTGCGTTGTTTTTTTTTTGTTTTTGTTTATAATTTGTAGTACATACAAACAGCATGAACTAACAGGAGTTCAGTCAAACATTGGTTTCATGGCATTAGTTTATAGTTGGTTCTGTATTGTCTATATTATGTAAAATAGTGTGATATCTTTTTCACTAAATGGTAGAAAGGTATGAAAAGTATTAAATCTGGAAGACAATTAGTTATGGATGATGCGAGGGTCATGTCTCTAGGCACATGCCACAACAAACAACGGTCGGATCCTATGTTTGACAAAACACTTAGTCCTCAACAACAAAGTTTAGTTGGATCTTCCTGTTTTCATTTTGTTACTGATATTTTTATTAAAATAATTTCAGGTTCCAATGTACATATGAAACGAAAATTCCTTATCATCTTCGGCCTCTTCTAATTAATTGTATTTTTTTCTTCCCAAAAGTACTATATATTCTTATCTCGGTTGGCAAAGTCAAATGTAGTTCTAGCTCACTTTTCTTTTCTTGTTTAATGTAAAAGTTTTCTAAGTACAAAAGGTATTGGTCTTTTGAACCCTTACGTTCTTAATTGGCTAATAGTAATTAAACTAAATGTAATGTATCCATGAAACATGATTATTTATATAATCATATTAAGAAGTGTGATTGAGATATGAGACTAGAGAATGATGGACTTAGTAAATTTTACATGAAATCAAGATATTTGAAATCAAGTCACATGACGTGATTAGAGGTTATATAAATGGAGCCAAAGCCCGATTCATGTGGCTCAAAGAGATATGAACATTGTAAAGATATATTAGCATTAACTGCATATCTGAATAAAAGCAAAAACTAGGGATATACATTATTCAAAAGTGATAGTGACAACCCTACGTCTGAAGTTGACTCTTGAACCACACATGGTCACAGTTCACAATCCCAACAAAAGATTATAAGAGAAAACAAACAACAAAACGAGAGATACATGGGGAGTCTTGATTTGGATTAATCATACAAGTTTTTAAATGACGATGATAATATATTTATTGGACAAAATAATATCGAGGAGCAGCAGATACTTAGGGTTTTGCAATAAACTTTGTTAACCATGGTTGAGTTAAGACGATAGTGTGACAAAAGTCAAAGAGGAGAAGAGACGGAGTAGCGAGCGTTGTGGCAGATAATTAATCTATTAAAGAAAGAAAGAAAATAAGAAGACAAGAGAATTAAAAAGAAGCACGAGGTAGACAAAGATTCGTGAGGCAAGGAAATGCCAACTCGAAGGCCTTTCTTTACGTGAAGAAACATCAATGCATGTGTCATCTTCCTTCACAAAATATTATATCTGTCATTGTCTTCTCCTCCACGTTCGTTGTCAATGTGTCCATATCTACGTTTTTTCCTGTTTTTTTCCCCTTAATTGAGTTCTCTTTTATTGTCTACTTTTACTAAAAATATAATACTAATCTCGAGATTTACAACCACCGAATAAATTTCATAGCGCTTAGCTTACGTAACATTAGAAAAATATTTGTGTTTCTTGACTATATGATCTCAGATTCGATCGGTGATTATACTGTTTAGCAAACAATCGGAACAAGTGTCTTGTTTGCATTCTCTTTTTTTTTTTCATACAATATAAACTACAAATACGAAATGTAAAGTTTGCATTCCTCAGCTAACTATTATATTATGTATACAATGAACTATAGTTTATATATTTTAGTTGGCCTTTCATACCTTTTGTCTCTTTTACTATATATATATATATATATATGTATGTATGCATATCGATATTATTTGTTCTATATAGCATTTTGCTTCTTGTAGTAACTTTTGCAGTTTTGATGTCGGCAGTGGTAGTAAATAGTAAAAATAATTTTATAGGGGAACATTTTGGTGGAGGAGCATTGTCGGTTTTCACTAAGTTCGTGGTGTTGAATATCGCCGGTCAAAAGATTACTCATAAACTTTGTTGGAATTCTTGGCTTCGTACCTTGAAACATTATCGGAAGATTGGCTTTGAAAGTTTCAGAGATCCTTGGGTTTTGGCGTTTTTCGATCATTAGTCGTTTTTCTTGCATTTGGTGTTGTTTAACTCGTTATTTGATCTGTTACGAGTCACTCTGTATCGCTATCAAAAATTAAAATGGTAATAAATCGTAGGTGATGATTGTTTTGTTAGATTCTAGATTTTGGTTTTTGGATTTTGGTTTTTGGTTTTTAGTTTTTGGTTTTTGATTTTACAATAGATTTTGGTTTTTTGAAAAATTTGATTGGTGGTTTTTGATTTTGATTTTTAGTTTCTGGTTTTTGCTTTTAAAAGAAAATAAATTTTAAATATAAATTGTAAAATATCTATTATGAAATAATAAAAAATAAAATACTATCATCAAAGCATACATTATTTAAAAAAAATATTTTAAAACAAAAAAAATTTAAATATAAAATAAAAATTATCTTGAATCCCATAAAGATGCAGAAATTTGATCTTGAATGCCTTCCATATAGTGCACATGAATGTTATTATATTCTTCTTTCATCTGAATCAGAATCTTCAGTTGGTACATTACCAGTTGGATAGTCCGAATCAAAATCAACATCTCTTAAATTTGATAGCCTGATAAAACTATGTAAAGTTATTGTATAAATCAAAATCATGATTAGATAAAAAGTAGATTTTGGAAAATCAAAAACCAGAAACCAGTGTAGAATCTGCAAACAATCAACCTTTTAATTATTTATCCAAAAAAAAATTGGTGGATGAGCATATTTTCTGATAACTGTAACACAAATTAAAACTCCGATAAAAATACTAGTGATAACAGTTGCCAAAATTTATGTGGTAGCCATCTAGACTATCGTGTATTAATATTTAATATATGTTGAGAAGAAATTTAAACATGTTGACAAGAAATTTAAACATTTAGACAAAAAAAAAAGAAATTTAAACATATATAAGTATGTAAATATTTAGGCTTTTGGGACATGAAAAATGTTAATTACTCTATCTTGCACCACCTGGTTCTAACTATAAACTTGGCCTTTACTTCCTCATCTCCAAAAATCATGGACTCAACATTTACCAACAACGAATATTTCACACTACTGTGTTCAAACAAAATCGTTTTATAACATGTTTTAATTTGCTGACCCTAGTTTACTACGTAAACTGTAAAGCAGCATTAAGCATCACACATCCATCCAGCTGAGAGATTTGGATTATTTCCGAATCCGACCACAATTGTCTATTATATTAGCCGGATACATATTTATATATATATATATATATATATATATATATATATATATCTTTTTTTGGTAATCAAAAAAAGTGTTTTCACCTCTTTGCCGGGAACCCAAGCATTGTAAATACATATTTATATATTGTTTTGGAGGTTTATAAATCATGTATGTAAATTTGAACCAGTGAACTTGGTCTACATTTGGTTTCACTTTTGAGACAAACATTGTAATATAAGGAAAAACGGAGACAATTCAGTACTCATCCATTGTAATATTATTTTTTATTAACATTAAATAGTAATATTTTGACAACATATTATTACAAGAAACGAAGAACCAATACAATATATCTTGAGGATTATAACCTTAGCTTATACATTTTGCGAAATTGAGCGTTTTCCCATGAAAGACGTATGAACTCTAACAGCTGGACAGAGGTGAGAGCACGATTTTCTATTAGTTGCATACGCCAGTGGCCTTTTGTCCAAATTCTGATATGCAAGATACATCGCAATCTTTTAAGTCCATCATACATATCCCAATGTATGTAATGCAGCTTCATATTTTCCTTAATTATATTTACATCAAAAACCATTTTCATACTTAGATAAAAAAATCATGAATACTTATATTATATAATAATTTGCAGGAAAAAGTGATTAATACATTGGGAAAGATATATTAATTCTACCTATCTCATGTGCGCATATACAACATTTGGCATATATATGCAGTAACAAATTATTCGAAACATGGATTATTTTCTAACAAAAGGGAAAGTAGTTTAAACGAAAATGAAGAGAGAAGAACAAATCCACAAATTTCATGAAACTAGATAAAGATGATTATCTTTTCCTCTATATGCATTTTGAACGCTTTGATATTCTTTATCTATAAAAAAATTCTTCATGATAAGAGGGACATCCGGTTGGATAGCACAGACCTGATCCAACTCAAGTCGATGTTGTTGACGGATGAATGCGCCATGATATTTGTGATTTGTGTATGTTTTAAACTTTTGTTTTCGTTGATTCTAGTCCTTTTAACCATTTGGTAGTTATGTTATTGTGTTTGGGAGTTGTTTTTCTTATCTTGGATTATAAAGTCTTAGGTTGTGTATAATGCATTTTCATAATATTTTTTCAAGTTTATAGTGTCAACTGAAGCTTAGGAACATAAGAAGTTAAGAACTACAATGAAATACATATCTTTTCTGCCGAATCTGCTCTGGGATTAGGTGACAGGAGACAAGTACAAGATGTTATCATTGCTGGTTTTCGCATGTCATCATCAAAAAGCACTTGAAATATAATAATTAATTACTTAAAATAGGTTTTAAATTAATCCATAGTCTTGTATATTTTATCTGAATCCGAAGATCCGAATTGGAACCGACCCCAAACACCGATTCGGGTCAGTACATGTAATGTCATTTTATCCTACTGGATCTTATATGGAGGATCATGGGTCTTGAATCCCACCTGAACCGAACCCTAGATCCTATAGAGTAATAGTGGATTCTAATTTTAATAATCCTACCCAAATATCTATTACAATTTTTTTTTTATTCTTATGGATTGTGATATATCGGGTATTTAAGTTGCGGGTTACAAAAAGTTCTAGTGCAATTTTGGAATAGAATAAAATAGATTCAGGTTATCCAAATTATACCCGAAATTTATAAAAGAAACCTAAAAGTATAAAGTAACTGATCTGAAAACATGAAAAAGTCGAAAATACCTAAAAGACTTGAAAACCAAATCGAATATATCTGAATATAGAGGTTCTTTACATGTATAAAAATTATCTATCCAAACCAACCCAGATCCGAGAAGACCCAACTCAAAATCAAACCAAATTTTTTTAAAATACCTAGTTGGATTCAAATGGCTAGGATCCAAAGAACTCAGACCTGAAAGAATCTAATATAAACCTGACTCGAGGATCCGTTTGTCCATGCCTATTAACACAAATATATTTTGCACATATGAAGGATAATCAAAATTCAAAAGAAATAACATAATATTTTATAATTAAATAAAATAATAGTAATAATATTTTCAACATTCCTTTTACATATAATTTAAAGATTTGTAGGGTTTGTTATAAAATAAGTAAGACGGTAAGCTGAAAATATGTATTTGGTCTAAAAACAGTATGCTGAAAGATACTTTTTTATATGTTTTATGGCTGATCCGGTCGGCTAACGTCTACAAAGTAGACTAGCCAAAAGCGTGACATGTTGTCTGATCCGAGTTTGGAATACTTTCTGACTAATGTTAGGAAATGAACCGACCATCTATTACGGTCCACCATATAAACCATTTGGACCGAGACCAAATCTAATATTGGCCAAAGTAATGATAATTTAGTTACAAGGGAAAATCGGACCAATACTGATGTGGATACATACTAAGTCCCAAAAGATTACCACCGTGTTGAAAGATACTTTTACAAATATTTTTAGTTTTTACAAAAAAAAATATCATACAAAATATCATATATTCCGTCTAGCATCCATATATGTCTCTTTAGAAGTTTGACTACAACTGTTTATGGCTCATTTTGGCATTTGACTTCAAATGTATGTTTGAATTTTGAGAAATTAATTCGATGTTTTTTGTTTTGACTAAGAAATTAATTCGATGTTATCATCAATATTCAGCATTCAGCAGAAATGACCATTTCTTTTGGAAACAAATCATTACATATAATTTGCTATTGGCGCACTACACTATATATATATATATACCAGCTAGATGTTCCAATGGTATACCAATAATTGTCTCAACCAATTATCAAAGAAAAAAAACTAGAAAATATGAAGAATACATTTTCACTTGTGGTTGTAATCATCTTCTTTGTCATGCTTTCTTCTGGTAATTTTTTTCATTAGTTATTATTATTAATAAATAATTAGGCGGTGTATACTTGAGACTTTCTAACTTTTCCGGTAACCTGTTCCAATGCATCTTAAGATAACAAAATAGTCCAAAAGGTTTTTTAAAATACTATTTAGTTTTTATTTCATACAATGATTTACTTTAAACTGAGATGGAGAGGGTATTGTTTTGATCACATGCTTGATAGACTGAGTTACATTTAGCCAAATTCTTCTACCGATTTAGTACACTATTAGTAATTTGGCTGCATCCTTTTGCTCTTTTTATGCTATTTGGTCTATAAATTTTTATGTTTATTAAATATTGAATGTATCGTTTCCGCATTATGATCTCAAAATTGATGGTCCGTTACAGTACATTCTGCTCTTTAAATATGTTTTCTTTTCTTGTAATTGTTATAGATGCAAATGTTTCTATCAGTGATTTATTTTCCATGTACTAAAGAATACTTTTTACAGTTGCTAATAAGGTGAAGGCAAACTCATGCCAAGACCCTCTAGGTAGCTGTCTACAATGTGATGAGAGATGCAAGGCTAAGCACGGGCCAACGGGCCAAGCAAGTTGCGACAGTCGAAACCAACTATGCACGTGCTATTACACGTGCGGACCGCCATCAACAACTCCTCCACATCACAAACAATGCTACGGTGGGACTGGCTTGTGCAGCAGTGCATGCAATCAAAACTGTGCACAAAAGTATCTTGGTGGATCTGGATTTTGTGAGAGCATTGGCAACTCTAGACTGTGCAAATGCCAGTACCCTTGCTAATTTTTTAAAAAAAAAATTATAAATGAAACAAATCAATAAAACGGAATCAGTTTACTTTCGTATTTTTATTTGGATGGTGGTAATTAGATAGGCTTTTCGAACATTAAAATGTTAAATATTACTCTATTCTGCATCACCTGGTTCTAACTATAAAATGGTCTCTACTTCCTGCTCTTCGTAAAGTATGGACTCAACCATTTACCAACAAAAAATATTTTACATTACTGTGTTCAAACATAATCTTTTTGGTACATGTTTTGCTGACCTTAGTTTATATAGTACTTAAAACTGTAAAACATATGAAGCATTAAGCATTCGAATTAAAGTGCAACTAAATTCTATTGTATATATTAGTCGGATACGTTATATATTGTTTTGGAGAATTTTGGTTTAGATCCTGTATGTAAATTTGAACCACGAAAGTTGTAGTTTTATTTATTGACCGGTAAATAATCGCTCATATTCTCTATAAACTTCTAGGGAGGTTATTGAGAGATAAATTTGTATATAGTTTGTGAATTTTAAAAATTGATAAATTTATAAAAGTTATGTAGATTGTGAAAATTTATATACATTGATTTATGAAATTTGATCATAATTGTTTTAGATTGGCTAATATTCTTTTGATTTTTTCAATTTTTTTTGTCAAAATTTCTCTTTTTTTAAATTATAAAATGCTTTTTGAAACTGTTTTATTTTAAAAAGAAATTCTGATATTTATAAATATAATTATATATTCAAAAATGATACAACAATATAAAAAGAATTATATATCCAAAAATGTAAGAGTATATAAAATGTAATGGATTATAGTTTTGGACGTATAACTTGGATTTAAAGTGCAATAGATATTTGGTAAGTATAACTATTTTGTTTTCTAGTTTTTTTATCACATAGATTTTGAAAATCACATGGATACATATAATATTTTGAAAATTGAGTCTAATGAATAAAAATGAATAGAATTCACCTTCCAATAACACTATATTTAATTAAAATTAGAGAATCAATAATAACTAAACTTTTTGAATAGTGAAGAATTTAAATGAATTTTGAAAATTCTTTTACCAACAACAATGGATTCTATTAAGATTTTTGAAATCCAAGAACCACTAATAATGAAATCTCAAAATTTTCAAAGTTTATGAATATAGAGCATTTCTTGTTGCTTCATAATATACAGATTTTAGAGGAGATATCCATGTGTACGTACAACATTATTATTTTTTGTAACATAAAAATCTACGTACAATATTTTTTATTTATTTTTATTTTACTTTTGTTAAAAGGGCATTCATACGTACAACATTATTGGGTGGTCGCTTTTTTGTATT
Source organism: Brassica napus (assembly GCF_020379485.1). NCBI lineage: Eukaryota > Viridiplantae > Streptophyta > Magnoliopsida > Brassicales > Brassicaceae > Brassica > Brassica napus. Next base: position 28,592,027 of record NC_063436.1, on the reverse strand, counting down.
TTGAAATAAAGGGTTATGCTTTGATTTATTTAGTTCATTCGCGATGTCTCAAGATATACTCCCTCCGTTTACAATGTAAGTAGTTTAGACTAAAAACATTAATATTAAGAAAGTTGGTACTTTAAGAAAAATAATATTTAATTAATTAGTGCAACCAATTATAAAAAAATTGATATAATTTAATTGGTTACACTATATCCAATAAATATAAAAATCCTCTATATATTAAAAGAGAATCATTACAACATATTTTTGTAGCCACATGTCATCACCACAATCATTCTTAGAATCCTTAGAAAAATATGTTGGTCCATATAAATATATAATAAGCTTTTTATTAAACTAACCATAAATTAGTCATAAATGTTCTTCATTGTTTCCTTAAATAAAAATTACGAAATTACCTAATGTGACTAAAATATATATGACAATTAATGATTTTGAATAATAAATATTTGATAAAAATTAGTCTATTCTCTATCATTTTTTTAAATTTTAACTTATTAAAATAAATTAAACAACCACATTAACTATATAATAAAAACTTAGATTTTTTCGTATATGTTATATTTTGAATTTTTAAAAACGAATATAAATGACTAAAGTTGTTAAAAATCGCACATTGAAATTTTTGTTATTCATGGTTTAAAATTTATGTTATAACAAGATACAAATGACTATGAAATTACATAAGTAGGAAGTCTCATTTAATAAATATTATATATGTATATTAATATTATTTTAAAATTAATTATATACCATATAAAATACATAAGTATTTTAATTTCGAATTAGCTTTGAATTTTTTTGATAAACATTTTAAATAATTATTGACAACTTAATATTTAGATTTTAAACTTTGCATTGAATGTTTTAAAATTATAAATTACTAAAATTATTAAACATCCCCAAATGTTTTATTGTTATCATTGATTTAAAATTTTTGTTATAAAGAAATACAAACGATCAAAAATAATATGAGTATAAAATATTTTTTAACAAATATCAATATTAAAAGTGTACTATATATAATATCATTTAAACTTAATTTTATAACATATAAAAGGATTAATAAAATTTATTTAAGTATTTGTATCAATTTAGTTATATACGTAATAGTTACTAATTTTTTTAATTATTCAATATATATTTATTATTTCATAATATGTAAAAAATATATAATACTTAAAAATAATTTATATATAATATTCATTCCGCGCAAGGCGCGGATCTTAACCTAGTTATCTAGATATTTGGAAACTATTTACATTTTGAAACAAAAGAATTTTCATTAAACTACTTACAAAGAAACAGAGGGAGTATTGTAGTAATTTACGATGATTACAACGATTAGTTTGCACGAGAAACTAAACAATATGTACTAAAAAAAGTTGTTTGAAAAAAGATGTAATAAAAAAACTTAGCTACGTTGATCAATTCAGTTCATAAAATCAACGCCATCCACAAACCAATAATAATGGAAACTAGATTTCGATCCGCGCAACCGCACGGGTTTTTGTTTTCAATTATTTTTATATAAATATTTTGTTTTCAATTCTAAATTGCTATACATTATAATATATGGAAAATTTGGAGAAATACACTTCTATAAGATTCTAATTTGAAAACTACACCACTATTTAAGGTTTTTGAAAAATACACTTTAGTATATGTAAATTTACTAAATTATCCAATCTGAATATTCAATACTATTATCAAAAACTTTAATTAGCAGAATTTATTTAATATTTAAATTAACAGTTTCAACAAGAATTGTTTTAATTTTAATAATATCTACACAGTATCTTTTGGATATATCTTAAAATATTATGTTTTTTTTAAAGAGGAAAAAGAGGAAAAGAGGACAAGCGTCGTCTCCTGCATCTTCTTCTTCGTAATCTCTTATTTTCTTTTTCTGCAAAACATTTTTCTTCTCTCTTGGTTTCATAGTCTTTTTTTTTTTTTTTGAAACACTGGTTTCATAGTCTAAGGCTTGTTAATTCTTCACTCATATCCTTGATTGTAATTCGATTTTGTAAACCTCATTTTCTCTTACTAATTTAAAGACTTCTTGATAGAGAATACCTGTCATAAGAATGAAATGTTTGCAGGGAGTAGCGTTACTTTTCTTTTGTACAAGAATGATGGTGTAGGGCAATCTTTTTATATAAGGTTTTTGAATGTTAAAAAGCATACATATAAACTTTTTGATAAAATTACAAAGACTTTATAATTATTTTCCAATAGTATCATTGTTATTTTAAAATTCTAAATAGTAAAATAACACATTTACTTCAACATAGATTAGTCTTAAGCATAAATATTTTAATAATAATGATATCATTGATTTCGAATTTATATTTTATTTATTCAAATATTTATCATGGACAAAAATGTCTTTTCACATTTAATTAAGTGTAGTTTTCAAAAACTAAAAAAGCAAGTATAATTTTCAAATTTGAAACTATTAATAGATTATTTTTCAAATTGTCCCTATAATATATGTGTTTATCAATTTTTAAAACATAATAAATTTACGGTATATTTTTTTATTGAATAAATTGTTTTAAGCTTTCACATGTATTTGTATCTTCTTCTATAAATATATATTTTCGGATTATTATTTCATTATTAAAATCGTAACTATATATATAAAGATTAGCAAAATATTGTTTTATTGTCATACTCAAAGATATTGTCACATTTCACAAATTTAGAAAGTTTTTTAAAAATTAAACTTTTCGCTTCATAGATTTGTATTATCGAATAAATAATTAAATATTTAGTTTTTGTTTAATTTTGAAAATATTTTATATAGTTTAAATTTTTTTTCATTGGTTTAAAGTAGTAAAGATTAATCATTGTTATATAATATGATTTTTGTTATTTCAAAAAAATCTTTATAATTTTAGAAGTTAACATCGACAAATATTTAAATATTTAATATATGGAGGTATAGTATTACAACATTAAATTATATCTATTTAATTTATATTATCTATAAATCAAGTGGATCATCTATTCTTTAAATCCAATTATTGATAGCCCAATAAAAATTTATGGTAGACCTAAAATTTAAATGATAAAATTAGAGATTAAATGTAACATGACTTTATATGAATAAGTCTATTAGATCTATTTTTTAAAAAAATCACACATGAATCAAAGTTGTGACTTATGTTTTAATATATAAAATTGTTATTATTTTATCATCGTCCCACATAAAAAATAGTCGGTTTACAATTTTGTCAGCCAGCTTTAACAAGGATACTTGCACTGGCAAACACTAGTATTACCGAGGGTGAAACACATCCCACTTCCACCTGTAAACTTAAGTGCACAGTTTACATCGCAACATTTTTGGGGACACCTTACACTACATAAACCGGCCCCACCATTGCAAGTATTGAGTGGAGTCAGCGAGGGTGGTTCACATTGGTAGTGGCACATGCACATAGGCATCCCAGTATGGGTTTCACATTCTCCTTGGCCTGATGGCCCGTGTTTGGACTTGCATCTCTGCTCGCAGTAGTCGCAAGTGTATAGTCCATCGACGCACATATCTGCTCTAGTCTGATTCACAACTGTAACATTGTATACATTGTATATACATTATTAAACTTACCATAAAATAAATGTGAGAAAAATGTGATCACAAAATTATATTAAAGAACTTTTGAAACTGTATGAAAAATGCGGCAAAAAAATAAAATAAACATAACAATTGAGAGATATAATAATACCTGAGGCAGAAATGATAAGTAGGCTAACAAGTAATACAAGTGGAGTTATTCTCTCCATATTTTCACGTTTACTAGTTTTCTTCTAAGCTTATCTTTCTCTGAGGTATTTGTTTGTATATTGTCGGGACATTTGTTATCTATTTAAAGGCAATATGTAGACTCCAACCTAAAGATTTTTTTTTTCAAGTAAGGACATTTGTTTTTCCGTCCGTTATAAAATAAAGTTATTATGATGGTCTTTTGTTGGGTCAATACTATGATGATCTTCACAAATACACTGATTTATTGCTAAAACGGTATGGTCAATAAAGGTACTTCCGTATAAATATTATTCTCTGTCGTCAAATGAGATTTTATGCCGAAAGTGTGAGAGAAATAGATGATGATCTGACCAAAAAAAGTTCTCAAATCACTCTTATTACAGATATATATATTTAGCATTTTTTGTTAGATTTTTAACAAAATAGCGACATCTCTAAAAAGATACTACTAAACAGAGAAATATCTTTTTGTCAATGCAAATCATTTATTCATCAATACGTTTTTTGTTTTTGAATTTACCGCTTTTGATGTTTGCTGCAGAAAGTAAGTCCCCCCCCCCCCCCCCCCCCCCCCCCCCCAAAAAAAACACTGTGCAGACGTTCTTTATGTTTCAAACATCAGTTCTAAATAAACAACCAATCCACAATGGTAACCAGCTCTAGCAAGGGTACTTAGTACTAACATTGACAAAACGAGTACTAATATCAATGATATTACATATTCCATGCGCACCTTTAGGGCATGATTAACCCCGGTCTCTTATTCGGAGTTATTAACTTATGATTTGACATTTTTTTAACACTTTTCAGCTAAAAGACGGCTCTTATATCTCCTATTTAAAAGACGGTTCTTAAACTTTTTTAGTTAAAATCTTAAAAAAAATTAAGAACCGTCTTTTAGCCGAAGCTAAAACTCCAGTTAAGAGACTTGTGTTAATGATTGTCTTATGCCTTCTTGCACAATTCATGTCACATTGTTGGGGCATTATCCAATGCATAAACTAGTTCCATTGCAATTATTTTTCCGATGCGAAAAGGCGACGGGGGATAGTAGTTGACATTGGTAATAACCAGAACCAGCCTTTGGGCCAAGTCAAGGAAACATGGATTTCCGGCCGACATACTTATATATAAATTTCTGTCACATTATTCTAAAATACTGTCTTAGTCTAGTGGTGTAACATTAAGTATATAGACTTGTCATAGATAACCCCGGTTCAAGACTTCTCTAACTAGTCTCCTAAATTCTAGGACCGACTCTGGTAATAAGACACACCCCCCCCCCCAAAAAAAAATATTGATATATAATATAAAAACCCGAATTTTTGGAATTTTAAATCGAATTAACCAAAAAAATGGGAACCAAATGGGATCCAATATTACTTCGGATATCAGTCGGTTTCCAATGTTGTTTCCCGAACATAACCAAAAACTAAAATAACTAAACTGAAACCAATCCGGATTTTCTAAATACCCAATGGATTCTAAACTTCTAGAACCGAATAACCAAACTAGAACTGGACCAAAGACTGAATGTTCAAGGCTAATCAAAGTATTAAATTTATTTTGGATGTAGGACTTAAATGGTTATCATATAATTTTGGATGCGTCTGTTCGGTGTCAGAATTTTTGTTGATTCACCAAAATATAGCAAACTGATTCAATTCCAGTTCACAGAAAGTCCATCCACAAACCTAGAAATGATAAGAATAATTTTATATATTATCTCATTATTATGGTTACAATCAAAGAAAACCATCTGGATTAAAAATTCATCAACCGATTCTAACAAGGGTACTCACATTGGCACAAATTAAAATTACCAAGCGTGACACAAGATCCATGTCCACCATTAAACTTTGTTGCACAATTCGTATCACAGCATTTTTCAGGACAATTCTGAGAACAGAGACCAGCCCCACCGTTGCATACTTTAGGCGGTGAAGGTGGGCACTCGTAGATGCATAAGCACTGCGAATTCCCACATTGGGTGTTAACTGATGGTCCGAATTTGGCCAGGCATTTCTGGTCACAGTTCTCACAAGGGCCTTCAGTCTCAACGCATGTTCCTGCTCTACTCTGATTTACAACTGCAACATTTGAATACATTATTAAAAAAAAGTACACTAAACATATTATTATCGTTGTACCTGTTAGATTTGTATTATTAATGATTTTCACATATTATATCTTACATACCTTATCCTTATAAAAATTAATCCTTCTAAAAAGACATCATATAACAATTACACTAACATCTTTTTTTTTTTCTGAAGAAGTGATTTTCGGCAGTATCAAAATTTGTTTTGTGATCACATAATCATATATGAAACTGTAAGTTTATCGAATGTATGTAAAACAATACCTGAGGTAAATATGATAAGAAAGTTAACAAGGAATACAAGAGAAGTTGTCCTCTGCATTTTTTCACGTTTTCTAGTTTTCTTCTAAACCTCTTTCTCTGGGGTAAATAGTTCGCATATAATTGGGGAATATTAGATAATCCATTTTATAGCAAACAAAAGATTTCACAATAAACATATTTTTCTGATTTATTTCCAAAATAGCATGATAATTTACAATACATAAATAGCTAAATAAGTAAATAAAAATCTTGCAATGCTTAAAATAAAACAGGAAAAAATATCCTACCCGATTTATTGCTAAATATTATTCTCGGTCGTCAAATGAGATTTTATGCCGTAAGTGTGAGAGCTGTACCAAAAAAGACTTATTCTTGGGTTCACCCCCTAGGTGAACCTGTATGTTCACCAACCAATAGGATTGTGTCATTTTAGATTTAGTATCTTTTAAAAAAGATTTTTTCTTGGGTTCACCCCCTAGGGTGAACCTTTAGGTTCACCAACCAATAGAAAGTTGTCATTTTAGATCAAGTATCTTTTAATTAAGGAAACAAAATAACTTGCCAAATTATATTATGTTTTTAAAATAAAAAATAAAATATTAAATAAATAAAAATAACAATAGTTCTAAAAAAAGATTATTTAAAAAAATATTTGTTTTTAAGATTTAGAGTTTAGTGTTTAAGATTTATAATTTAGAATTTATCCAAATGTTTAGTATTTTTCCAAGGGTTTAGGGTTTACCTAAGGGTTTAAGGTTTACCCAAGGGTTTAGGGTTTTCCCAAGGGTTTAGGGTTTAGGATTAGAGTTTAGGGTTTAGTGTTTTGTTGACAACATGTTTAGTGTTTTTCCAAGGGTTTAGGGTTTACCCAAGGGTTTAAGGTTTAGGATTTGAGTTTAGGGTTTAGTATTAGAGTTTAGGGTTTAGTATTAGAGTTTAGGGTTTAGTGTTTTGTTGACAACATTTTTTTTTTTGAATTCGTTTTTATATATTATTTTTATTTATTTTTAAATTTTATTTTGAAAAGATAATATAATTTACCAAGTTATTTGGTTTCCTTAATTAAAAGATATTAGATCTAAAATGACAATTTTCTATTGGTTGGTGAACCTAAAAGGTTCACCCTAGGGGGTGAACCCAAGAATAACTCAAAAAAAATTAAACAAAATATTATCGAATTATATTATATTTTTAAAATAAAAATTGTATTAATCACAAAAAGAAGATTTTTTAATCGCAAAAAAAAAGAATTTGTTTTTCAAAAGTATTTTTAACGCTGCCAACAAATATTAAACCCTAAACCCTAAACCTTTAGGTAAACCCTAAACTCTTGAATAAATTTTAAAGTTTAAGATTTGATCCAAGAGTTTCGGATTTATCCAAGGATTTAGGGTTTACCCAAGGGTTTAGGGTTTAGGATTAGGATTTAGGGTTTAGTGTTTTGTTGATTGTGTTAAAAATATTTTTTTTTTAAATTCAAGAATTTAAATTTTATCAATGGGTTTAGGGTTTACCAAAGGGTTTAGGGTTTAGATGTAGAGTTTAGTGTTTTGTTTATGGTATTAATTTTTTTTTTTGAAAACTTTTTTTTGCAACTACTATTATTTTTATTTATTTATACTTTTTCTTAGTTTTAAAAACGGAATATAATTTGACAATATTTTGTTTCCTTTTTTAAAAGATATCAGATTTGAAATAACTAAATCTTATTGGTTGGTGAAGGGGTGAACCTAAAAATAACTCACCAAAAAAAGTTCTTAAAATCACTCTTATAATCTCTTCCATATGTAACACATGTACACAAACTAAAGCTTCCCCACTGCACTGCAGTAATCTGTCAAGCTCCAAAATCTTGAGCCTACAAACAGGAAAAATAGTGTTTGACATTGGTAATAAGACGTGCATAATGCCACCCCTCCCCAAACACTGTGGTCGCAGCCACTTTGGCTCAATGGTTCCGGTTTTGTTTAGCATTTATCGTTTCTAGCTAGACCATCTTTACACGGGCATGATAGGAAAAATAAGATTTATACTGTTGCCAAAAACATTTTTATTTATCCATTTTTATTGAAGAGAGTTTTATAACAATATAATTCATGTAGAAGACTGAGAGATTTTAAAGCAATACAGAATTCGGACCCATGTCAAGTGGACATGGGGAGATACAAACACATCTTCTAATACCACCGTCCGGCTCAAATAAAGAACGTGTAGCTGGTCCAAATCTATCCTTGCATGTGGCACCACAGGTGACACCACATTCATCAAAAATTGTCAAACAACTCATAGTTTGCTCAACTGTATCAAACACAAACGTTTTAACAATTAGATAAAATAGAAAGTATAAGTATTTAGGAGAAACTACTACTTCAAACCTGAAAACTTATAATATATGCTAAGAGGAGAAACTACTACTTCAGACCTGAAAACTTATAATATATGTATGCTAAGATATATAATAGAAATGAAATATTATAAATGCTAATGTTAATTAAGGCTAACACAACAAAAAAAACTACAACATTTAGGACATGCTAATAAATATCGTAGAAATTAAATAATATTATTAAAATTTGTTTTTAAATGATTATGAATAAATTTAAGATAAATGCATACCTAAAGAAAACATGATAATACTGATCATTGGGAACACAAGCGAAGAAGTTATCTTGATCATATTTGGGTTTTTAATCTTAAAGCAAATTTTCAATAAAGTGAATTTCGTTGATAGATTCAGAATTTGGATACCACCAAAAGGGCTTTTATATCATTATGCGGTCACTAAGTCTTAGAAATACAATTCTTTACCATGTTAACCAGAATTTTATTTAGCAGTAACTTCATGTTTACAACATACATAAATATGGAAACTCACTCATATCATGTTTTTCTTTTTCGTAAAAATTTTAAGTAACTCATATCATGTTGAATATGATAGTTTGGGATTGGGAAGATAATAAAGTATAGGAATTACAGTATTGTGATAAGCTTTCTTTTTCAATATCACTAGAAGAGTTTAATTTCAAAGTCTTCAATCCTCAATCAATAAAAAAATATAAATACACACAAATTAGAAAATTATTTTTTGAACCAAACATCTAGGCTTACTAGTTATTATCTGAATACTTGTAAATTGTTAGCTAACTACATATTATTTTCCTTGCCATGGATATATTTGAATCCATGGGGTTTATAGGCTAGGTGTCTAGGACCGAACGCAACTACAATCCTACGCTCATGACGCTGCATGGATGCGAAAGTGATAGACGTGCGAGTGTTCCATGCACATTTTTAATAAAATTAGTTTCTTTTTTCAGCCACAATCGTCTAAAAAATAATGTAAAATTTCCAAGAGCTCTTATGTGGCCATCATAAAAATTAAAATGTCATATGGTTGGTAATAATAATAAAGCGATAATCATTTATTCATGCTCTGCCTCAAAAAGTTGCATCCCCTGTTTCTCTCGAACCGAATTGGCATCTTCTTCTTCATCATCATCATTACTTTATCTGTAGCGCATTTTCTTCATTCCACGGCGAGAGATAGAGGGAGATCAGATAGAAAAGGAAACGAATCCATGAGAGGAAAGTTTTGAAAACTGCCAAGAGATTCTTGTTTACATGCGTGCATTAACATACGATTATACATAACTAGATCTTTTGTCCGCGCTACGCGCGGATAATGGCTAAAACAAAGTTTTCAATAATTTATTTTACATATATTTGTATTGTTTAACAAAACTTATAGTTGAAAAAAAATAAATATAATGTTAGACTAAATAGAAAAAATAGTGATTGATAAAATCATTGTAGTTAACCAAGTGGTCGTTTGATAAGTACTATTAATAATACACAAAAGTTTTACAAAATAATGTTTTTATAATTTTTTTTAACCAAAAAAATTCATTTTATTTTGGTATAAATAATTGTGCAATTTTTTCACTTGTTGTTTTATATTTTCCATTTTCAAAATGTTGGAAGAACATAATCACTATTATAATCTGAAAAACATTTAGGGTATATCTAACTAACAAAACTAAGTATACATATGAATTGACTTTTATGTAAATTTAACATATTAATATAAATTTAAGATCATATATATTTTTTTATTATCAATATAGTTTTTTTTATTTTGATTATTTATAAAGTGGACGATATTAATTCTATCCTTGCCACCAATATTTTGGAAACCGGATCGGACAATGGCTCAGTATTTTAGTTGGGTCAGTGGTCGGACCGGTTCTGCCGGATTTTAAAATTTAATATAATTTAAATTTAAGTAACTATATATATGAATTATAAAATTATTTTTTATAAAACTTTATATTTTTGTTAGATCTAAAAATAATATGAAAATAAAATGAAAAGTTCAAAATAATATAAAATATATTGAAAACTAATTTAGTTAGATAGATAATAAAAGCTAATATAGATTTTTTTTTAATGTAGTCTTGTTAAAACGTACAGTTATTTTTAACTTGATTTTATTTTAAAGAAACAAATTTAATATCGATCTGCATCATTGGTTTAGTGAGTATGACCAAGTTTTAAGTGAATTTACCGGTTTTCAGCACAATCCAAATCCGGCTAAAAAAATTATTAAAGGGAAATTTTATGTTTACCATTTTCATGGTACCACTTTTCATCTTTACCACCACTAAAGAGACATTTTTAAAAATACATTTTTCATTAAGGGGTAAAAGACTCGTATACCCTTGTTATATATATATATAATAAATCATTATTTACATAAATAAAAAAATTATGTTTTCTAATTATACTTTTTCAAATTTGAACTTTTTTATAAATCTCTTTTTCTTGAATTGTTTTTTCGAAATTTTTTGTTTTATTTTTTTCAAAATTTCTTTTTGAAAATCAAAAATTATATTTGAAAATATTTTAAATTTTTTATTGTGTTTATTAACGCTTTTTTGTGTTAACATATTTATTAAGAAATTTTTTTTACGCCTATATTCATCCAACTTATTTCAATTAACTAATTTTATATTTAAAGACATTAAAGAAATAAATATAATTTAAAACCAAAAAGACTAATATACCCTCTCAGCGAGGCTGTGGCTATCAGTAGCTTGGCCTCTTCTGGCTCTAACGTGAATGTAATCTTTCGGAGGCTCTTGTTCGCTCGCTCTCTTCACTTCTACGTCTGTTGAGATGCTACCATTTCTTGGCTTTTTGCTTTTTCTTCCCTCTACTCCTTACTGATTTGTAAACCACCCGAACATTTACGTTTCTTCCTGTGATTTCTAAACATGAAAGCACATTACAAGTTGACTTAATTTTTACCTTGGACTTAGACCCATTTCTGGTCTTCCTCCGTTGGTTAGCTCGGTTAACTGAATGGTTACGTTTCTAGTCACATGTGTTTTGAAAGCTAAATATAAAAAGTTAGAAAATAAGTAAGGAGAGCGATGAGATTTGAGTGAGATTACGTTAGTACCAAACCATGGGTGTAGTTTTTGCAGATTAGATTTTTTGATTTAGGATAGATTTAGATTAAGAGATAGAGCTTTATATAAGAGAAGTATCAAGGGGAGATGGATCACACAATTAAAGATATTAATTTCAATCAAGACCTCCTCATGTGAATTCCTCCTGGAACCCAAAGCATCGAGGAAGACTTTCCTCCAAGAAGAAGAACGTGATCTCGGAGTCCTATTATTCCTGACCCTATTCCTCCTCCTATACTCAACCAACACACAAACCATATGCAACACACACTGCAACGCATACCCCAAGAGTCAAACATAAGCGGCATGATCGGATGCTCATTCCTCGCCATCACCAGAATAGCCCCAGCCACCGAGACAAACGCCAGGTTCCACACGATGTCCAGAACCACGATGGGCTTCGAGTAGGCCCAATTGCTCTGCCTCTCCTCGAGCTGCTCCGCCGCGGCCTCCCTCACGACCATAGAAGGCTCCCGCAGCGCACGCCCTCCGCCGCTGCTCGATCCGCTCAGCAGCCTCGCGGCTTCCCTCAGCCATGGTCTCCTCACGGATGATGATCTCCGTTGTTCTCCTCCTCTGTTGCTGTTGCTTCCCTCGTTATCGTCGCCGCTCAGAAGCAGAGGCGCTGGATCGATGGCGTCTGATGACGGTGGTGGCGTCGTGAAGATGAAGTGGAAGAGTCGAGGGGGTGGAGAGACTATAGACGCGGAAAGAAACAGATTTGTTAGGGATGGGCCTAATGATAATCTGAATAGAGCCAATACAAAAGTGTTAAGCCCATACGAAAGCTATTATGACGTGTCAAAAAAAAGTACTATGATTGGCTGATTTTATATGCTGACGTGGATAGGCTCAATGGAGCTCATATATCCTTTTAATATAGTATAGATTACACGTTTCATTTGCGTACGTAACACTCAGGTGTTTGAAAGTTTCTCGCAGATCGGGAGATGGCCAAGATAATATAAATCTTGCGACTGGATCTGGTTCACATTCTTCACATCGTTTTGGATGTTGGTAGCTTCCTTCTTCTGTGTTTCTTGTTTTATATATTTTGGATTAAAATATACATCATTGTTTCTATTTCTAACTTTACAGGTTTTGATTCAGACAAGAATCATATTGATTAGCTTTGTTCATCTTACATTAGGCTCTAAATGTGAAGATATTTTTTTTTGTTGTGGCAATCTGCAGATAGAGTTTTGATGAGGAGATGAAGGCAGCTAAAAGGTGGAGTGTAGGAAACCTAGCGTCATTGCCTGGAGCTCGCCACCGTGCTCCTGCAAGAAGACGACTATGGATCATCATGGCGCTTTCACTGATCATCATGACGCTTTCACTGATCACCATGCTGGCTATAATGGCTTACATGTACCCACATCACAGCAAACGTGCTTGTTATATGATTTCATCAAGGGGATGCAAGGCTTTAGCTGATTGGCTTCCACCTTCTCTGAGGGAGTATTCTGACGATGAGATTGCTGCACGAGTAGTGATTAGAGAAATAATGAGTAATGCTCCTGTTATAAGAAGGGATTCCAAGATTGCATTCATGTTCTTGACTCCTGGTACATTGCCTTTTGAGAGACTTTGGGACATCTTTTTCCAGGTACACTTTTGTTCTTACAATCTGCAATGTCTTCTTCATAAACTGTGTCAGCCTTCTTTGGTAAGTGTGACACTTGAATAGGCTTTATAATGAACTTGCAATGTCATTTAAGGGGCTATAAACATTTTTAGATTAATCTTAGTTAAAAAAATTATAGAGTTTAGGGGTCATTCGTTCGATCTATATATAATAGCTCTTTAAAATATGGGGCCAAAGGCGAATGTTTCATCCGACTGTGTCCAGAACTGGTTATGCTTGTTTTAGAATCTTGTCTCTTTATTACAGGGCCATGAAGGGAAGTTCTCTGTTTATATACATGCATCAAAGGAAAGGCCAGTTCACCAGAGTCATTACTTTGCCAACCGCGAAATTCGCAGTGATGAGGTTATCTTCTTTTATAAACCACTATCTTTGGAGATTTCATATTCATTTAGCATCCACTGACATATTAGTTAATGTGGATTTTCATGTGCAGGTGGTGTGGGGAAGAATATCAATGGTTGATGCAGAGAGAAGGTTGTTAGCTAATGCTCTTAGAGACCCTGCAAACCAGCAATTTGTTTTACTCTCTGAGAGGTGCTTTCTTGATGTCCACCAAACTTTTCTCATTCATCACTTTCAAGTTGCCTAAACCATTTGAGTGTTAATGGTTTTGCAGTTGTGTACCACTTCGAAGTTTTGAGTACATGTACAATTACCTGATGTACAGCAATCTCAGCTATGTTGACTGGTAAGAAGTCATGTTTCATCTCTTAGTCACTCTTCTTCCCCAACTTCTTTATAATATGATCACCTTGTATTCTTCAGCTTTGACGATCCAGGTCAACATGGATCCGGCAGACATATGGATCACATGTTGCCTGAAATTCCAAAGAAGTATTTTCGAAAGGGTGCACAGGTAAAACACTTGTGATTGGGCCAGTAACTATTCTCACCTTATAAGGAATTGGTTTTGTTTCAATGCTGCTACATATTGGACTCATAACTATTCCTTGTTAGTGATGAATTAGTGTTACTGTGCAGTGGTTCACCATGAAGAGACAACACGCTATAGTCATCATGGCAGATAGTCTTTACTACTCTAGGTTTCGAGATTACTGTGGGGTGAGTATCAGCTAAAGTCCCCACAAATAAATGTTCATTAACTTACAAGGACACAAGATCAATGAGAGCGACCACTCACCAATGTAAGACACTTTTGAATTTTGTTTTCTTCAGCCAGGTATAGAGAACAACAAGAACTGCATAGCTGATGAACACTATCTGCCAACATTCTTTCATGTAAGAAAAGAATCAATCTCTTTTAGTTTCTCTTCATCTCTTATATATATATTCCGGTTTGCAGATGCTTGATCCGGGTGGTATTTCTAACTGGAGTGTAACACAAGTTGATTGGTCTGAGAGACAGTGGCACCCCAAAACATACATGCCTGAGGATGTCACACATGAGTTACTAAACAACCTCACGGTACATAAAATCATATAACCAAAAGATATATCATCTTTGCATCAGTTCTCTTAAAAAAAAATTTGATTGGTCCATCTGCAGTCTGCTGACACAGTCGCACATGTCACAAGTGTTGGAATGGTACGCACTTTCAGAACCATGTCTTAGCTCTGATCTTTATCCAAGATTCTATGCAACACAACACCTTTTATTTTGGTTAATTAACAACAGGGTGAAGAATTATGGATGCCTTGTATGTGGAACGGAATCAAAAGACCTTGCTTCTTGTTTGGAAGGAAGTTTCATCCAGACACGCTTGATAAACTCTTGGATCTCTTCTCAAACTACACAAGATCGGTCTCTTGGCATTTATGAATTTAAAAGGATATTTCTTCTATACACAATTAAGATTCTTCTAACACTAGCTACAAGTTTAGAAGTTTATGAAGGTATTGAGAACTTCTTTTCACTTGATGCTTTCGTTTAGTTGGAGGGAGACGTTGGTTTCATTCTTTTATTTTTATCCACACTGTTTTACGTTATATACTTATCTCATATTTCTCCTTCGGATGTTGTGAAAAGAAAAAAAAATTGATTTCTTTTTTAGATAGATTTATATTATTGTTCAGATTGATGATGAAGCAAACTTAGAGCATCTCCAACCCACCTTTATTTCTACCTCTATAATAGCATTTAGAGGCAAAATCACTCCAACCCATCTCTATTTTTGCCTCTAAAATAGAGATTGCTATTTTTTCCTCTATTTATAGGGGAAGAAATAGCATTCCTCTATATTTTGCTCTATATATAGAGATCTCTATTTTAGAGAAATACATTGGAGTAAAACCCATCTCTATTATAGAGTTCCTCTATTTTAGAGTTAAAAATAGATAAATACATTGGAGATGGTCTTATACAGGTTTATAGAGTTTTTTTTTTTTTTTTTTTTTATTCGTTTTTGAGTCTTGACCTCAAATATTTTATAGAACATATATATATATATATATATATATATATATATATTCATGGTTTTTGAGTAGTGATCTTACACATTTATTAATTGCTTTAACCAAAGAAACGTCCTAACATGCAACTACTCTTCTTTGAGATTATAACCACGTCGAAACAATGTAGATTTTAAACAACTAACAATTTATCTAGACTCGACCAAACCTCTCTTAAGATCTCCATTATATTTGTAGCCCTCCATGTTTGCATCTTTCGATAAAAGGTTTCAGATGGAGAGCAGATGTGACTCATGTGAAGATATGCAGATGAAGTCCCACGATGTAGATTTTTAGCCGGATTTTGTCCATACTGCAACGTTTCATTTCTCATTTGGATCAGAGTTGTCCATAGACGTGAAGAGTGTATTCTAGAAGTCGATTAAACCGGGTGCTTTCTGCTTAACCATGACTCAAGTCACGGTTAAGCAGAACACATATGGTGCAAACCTTCAAGAAAATGGTCTTCACATCTAGCGACAGCTCTGCTCCATCTGAGAAGTGGAACGTTACAACTGCTTAAGCCAACCTGCACTTGTGACCAATTCCAAGTAGATCATGTGCAAAATGACCTCCTCGGTTACTTGCATGCTACGCTTCTAAACAAACATGGTACCAGAAGTAGAAAGATAATTATATCATATAATTATATTACTATTATCTCCTCAAGGTTCTTATAAAACAAACAAATATTACTAATTATACAAACTGTGTTATTCCTTTTTTACTCAGACAAAACTAACTTTTTTATTATTATTACTGCGTATTACAAAAATAACAATAATAATATTACAAAAACCTCACATTCATTTTCTTCATCGCTTTTGTCCCAAGGCAACCACTGGGAGACTCACTTTATGCCCTCGGCTTCCTTTCAACGTAACCTCTCCGAAGCTATAAACTCCGGTCACTGATCTCACCGTCAGAGTCACCGAGAACTCTCTAGAAGCTCCCGCCCTAAGCGTCATAGCAGGAGGACTCACTTCAATGGCAATAGATGGCTCCATCCTCGATGTGATCGTGTAAGTTTCCTCCTCTTCCGCAACATTCGTCACTCTCCTGGTCACGGTCTGTGTTCTCACCAGATGAGAGACGGCTATAGACGGCGAGTTGAAGTTCGAAGGATGCCTCATTTTGTAATTGCAGGGAGTGTTCGTGAAGTTCCTTATCTCGTGAGCGTTGATACCTGGCGTGGTGCACAAGAAACCTAAGTAGTCTTCGTAGCCTGCATCGAAGACGAGACCAGGGTCTAGAGCAGCGCTTGGATTGACGTGACCGCTTCCATAATCAAACGGAGTTGCTTTGACAAGCGTCATTGTCTCTGTTTCGGAGTACTGCTGCGCTTGGAGAGGCCTTCCTGCTCGGTCCATGACTGTTGAAGTCGTCATCAAAGCTGATTTGATAGCAGCTGGACTCCACTGAGGATGCTTCTGCTTCACCAGGGCAGCTATGCCCGCTATGTGTGGTGCAGCCATGCTTGTGCCAGAGATTAGTGCAAATCCTTCGCCTGCTCAATAGTAGATAAGACTAAACAAGAGTGTACTTAAGTGTATGATTCGGACAGGATTTGAGGAAGTGCATACCGACATAGTTAGCCTCGTCTGTTCCATTTTGAGACCAAGCAGACCAGATCAGAGAGCCTGGAGCAAGAATGTCTGGTTTGAGGAGATCAGCATCCTGAAAGCTGAAGTCTTTGGTGTTGGGCCCTCTAGCTGAGAAAAGAGCCACTTCAGGTGCTGATTTGTGAAGAATGGGTTCCAAACCGTCTCCTATGCTTCCTTCAGCATTAAAGCTCTTTACTCTTCCCATCCAGTCTCTTGAGGTTGTCACATTGTAGTAATCAATCAAATCCTACAGAAGACAATAAAAACAATACCAAGTTGAGAAAAATAGGACTAAGTGTTTGGACCCAAAATTTTACCAATATTAATTGATTCCTAACATTGTTAACAAACAGAAAACCGAAATAACCAAACTGAAACCGAGTCAAATTTCATAAATAACCGAACAGTTTCTATATCTGTAGAGCGAAAAACCGAAATAACCGGACAAAAATTCATAAATAATTGAACAATTCTTATATCTACAGAACCAAAAAACGAAAACTGAAATTCGAAAAAGCCAAACCGAACCGAACCTAAAACTAAATGCTGAAGCTAGATACTGTATTTACCATTGACTTTGAGACATCTGTAATGAGGATCCCTGGAATGCCAGAAGGGACAGGATCAAATTTTGTTCCTGGAGAAACATTCTCAACAACAAGAACAAAACCAGCGGCTCCAAGATGCCTAGCAGTTTCAGCAACTTTCTTGATGGAAGCCGAACCAGCAACAAAGTTAAAAGAATATCCACAAAGCAGTATGTTTCCTTCAACCAACTTCTTGTTCAAAACCTCTGGCTTCTGGCAATCCGACGGATTGTATCTCACACCAGAAGAACCAAGCAGAACATCATTTGCTGAAACCATCTTGTAAGAACGGTGAGGTCTAGTAGAAGCTGCACAACACACAAATGTTATAATTAAAGGAATGTTCCACAAAGCAGAGCAGAAGAAAGGAGAAAAACTTACGAGATAATCCTATTCCGGCAAGCATTTTTCCATTTCCAAGGGTCAGGTGGTTCTTGTATCTGCGGTCATCGATTGCAGCAGCAACAGTAGTTATCCAAGGGCTGTACGAAACCAAAGTTTTCGGAAAGGGGCCTCCATTTCCAGCAGCTTGAGCAACGAACACACCAGCTTTCACGGCTCCAAGAAGCGTAGCATCAAATGGGTTTAAGAACGTTGTCTTCGTAGTAGTTGGAGGACTGTTTGGACCAACCGAGAGGCTCAATATATCAACTCCATCATGAACAGCCTGCTCACAAAAGAACAAATAAGCAAAGATGTAACCAAGTGCAGCAAGAGGGAGCCTCATCTCATCATACAGTGCTAAGTTATTGCATACCTGATCAATGGCAGCGACCACATCCGATACAAACCCTCCGAAAAGCCGGTAGAGAGCTTTGTAAACAGCAATCCTGCAACAAAAAAAAAACAGCATTTCACTTATAAAGACACGCAAAGAGAACGCGTTCAAAGCCATCAGTTTAGAAATTATCTATCTACCTAGCACGAGGAGCCATCCCACTTGCTTTCCCAAACTCATACCCATGCATCCTCACCGGAACACCGTTATTCCCAGCTGCAATAGCTGCCGTATGACTGAAACGGCCAAATCATATTCAATAACCAACAAAAGAAAGCATTACTAAACAAAACTTAGACGAACCTTCCATGTCCATCACCATCCATTGGTGAAGCAAAGTCAACATCAGGGTTAAACGCACCAGCAGCTTTAGCAGCTTCAGCGAAATGCTGAGCTCCTATGATCTTCCCGTTGCAGAAGCTAAGCTTAGTGCGAGGATCATCTTCGCATTTCCCTTTGTAGCTAGGATGAGGACCATAAGGCACCGAGGTATGGTGAGAGGCAAAGCTAGGGTGATGTGGGAAAATCCCAGAGTCTATAAAGCCAATGACAATATCTTCTCCTGCTCTGTCGTAACCGCCACCTGTCGGCCAGACATCGGTTGGTAGTCCCAAGAACTGTGGCGTGTGTGTTGTGAGCTTCCTCACTTTCCAGTCTCTGCTCACAGACTTCACACCGGGCGAGCGGCGAAGCATCTCCGCCTACTAATGTAGAGGAATGGTGTAAGCAACTACGAGATACATACTCAAATGAAAGTAGTAGAGACAATCTTGAATCAGGTTTCACCTGATCAGGGGAGAGATGAGCTGCGAATCCATTGATGAGGTGTTTGTAGCTGTAGAGCTTTTTGTATGATCCTTCCTTAAAGAGCATTCCGAGAAGCATATCGTGTTTCCTCTCAAGGTGACGCCCATAGGAAGTTACTAAGTCACTGTGACAAGCAAGCAACATTAAAGAAGATGCCAAGGAACTGTGATACACATCAATAACCATTAAGTAAAGCCTAGCTGTTAATAAGATTGTGCTTGAAAGAGGAGAAAACATAGGCCACAGGGTACCTTGTTGTATCGATTTTCTCATCAGATTCAACAGCAGTTGCTTCAAAACCATTAACACCGCCTTTGTAACTAATGATTGGATCTCCTTCCATAGTCACAATGTAAATCTCTGCCGTCACAGTGTACAAAATTGCGAAAAAGACGACAACTTTACAACCCATATCCATCTTGCTTCTTCTCACCAAAGAAGCACCAGCTCAGTTATGCTATAGACTCAATCTGAAGTATCAAAAAAAGAAAAGCATTAGCATCCCTGAAAGAACAGAAACAGTCACTTGAGAGAGACCACCACTAGATAAACATTCAAAGATAACACTGATCAGCCAATCTCACACACTCAATAGAGCTTAGGTCCAAACAGTTTTGCTCTCTTCCACAGTGATAAAGGACAAAACTTTAAAAAGATCTGATTTTGCTTTAACTTTAGAGAGGAACCACGCACATGAAGAAAAAGCCAACTCTCAATTAACGCCAAAGATAGAGAGACTTTGGGGATAACTCTAACCAGCCCCACTTGAAACAAAGACAGATACTGCAGTAGATTGGTTAAAAAAAAAACCCAACCTTTTCTAGACTAAAACATACCAAAACAAAGCAACACATCAATGTACTTTGAGATAAGAAGAAAAATGAACACACTTTCACAAATCTTCCAAGCAAGGGATCATCTTGATTTGAATTGAAGGTTGAATGGGATATAAAAGCCAAAAAAAAGGATAAAGAGAGAAACTTTAACAACTTACTCTCTGATTCACGAAACGAATCAAGTAGGAAATGGTGAGATTTACGGTTTAGATCAAACCGACCAAAGATTCCAAATTTAGTCACTGTACGTGCATCAGATGTGCTGATAGATACCAATCTGATGTAAAGAGTCCTGCAATGTAAATAAGTGTGAAGTTGTCAGTGAGACATGGAAAGAGAGAGAGTGTGTGTGTGTGGGGAATTTGAGATTTAGGGTTTTTGTTCTTTTTATTATTTATTTTTAATTTTAATTATTTCTTCAATGTCAAGCAGTTTTATTCTTTTTATTAGATCCTTTTAAATGGTATAGCGAACCTCTCACGTTGAAAGTTAGAACGGTTAATATCTATAATACCCTTAATAAATTTTATATGTTATTAATTATATAATCAAAAACGAATTTTTATTAATAATATTAACTTTAAAAAAAAAAATTCTTATATATTGTGTTGTTATCTTAAAACATATATTTTAATTATAAAATCTAAAAATAAAATATAGAACAATTATAATAAATTAAGTAGTTAAAGTCAATGTTATCCTTAATAAATTTTAATTAAACATATATATTTAATTAGATTTTTGTTATATATATGTTAGATTTAATTTTTTTGAAAACATCAATAATAATTATGCTGGCTTTTGAACTAATTAAAAATAAACTAATGAATATTCGTAAAGCGATTAAGCCCTTATATGCGGACAAGTCACCTAGTTTTAACTATTTTTCTTCAATGTCAAGCAGACAACGAACCGTCGATAATGGCAGTTCTCACATCTTTAACTTTTTTAAAAAATATTTATGTTCTTAATTAATATATACATGTAATGTAGCAAAAGAGGTTAGAGAAGAAAAGTCCAAGGAGGGATAGCAAAAGAGAGTTTGACTTAGTAATTGATGATCCGTAAAGAAAAGTAGAAAACGTTATAAAAGATCATTAATTTATCTAGAGAGAGACATAAAGTAAATGTTAATGATGTTTGATTAGAATTCATTTTTCAATCACATAACGCGTTTTCCCTCCAAAATCATTATTATGAACACAGTTGATAGCACTTGATTGTGTTTCTTTTTGGATTACATTGAACATTTTTTTTACTCTATTATGGTCCTATGACATAATTATGAAGAGAAAAATGGTAGATAGTTTGTAAGAGACTCAACTGAGAATTTGGATTAGTAGTTTTAAAAATCATATGTTATTTGACTAAGTTCTAAGCTTTGATTTGTCAATATGAAAGTATTTGTAATATAGTTAAGTAAGTTGGAGGTATACGTGGTCGTATAAAGTTAAGCATCCAAAGGCACATGTGAGGGAGGGCTATGTCGTGTAGTTGAAACACATCATGTGTCATGTGACCTTTCTTCTTGTCCAAAACATTTGATTCCTTCTCTAAGTTCTCTTGCACCAACCAAAAAAACTTCCCACAGTGTTTCATTTATTAACTATTTAATGGCCTAATCTTTGGTTTAATTTGTCGACATGTGAGCATATAAGCTGAACTTGTTTTGGGATTTTTCACCGGCATTAGCACGTTAATAGAGATATAAAATGTCTATCTAATAAGTCCGTCGACGGTATCGAATGTTATAGGTTATAGATGATATCTTGTTAAATTTTAAGCGGCAAAAAAAATTATTTTTGAAGGGTTTTTAGGATTAGTTTGAGTTTTATTGTGGAACTCATCTAGTTGTATAAAAGTATTGAGTTTATTTTTTTTACAAATCAGTTGCATCATCAAATGATTGATAGATTAGTAATATGTTTAGTTTTATGCATGTTTGCATGATATGTCAATTTATATAAATATATTAGATTAATAAAGTGTTTTACAGTTAAATATACAACAACATGATTATTAAAAAAAAAATGTAGCTTTTCTTGATTATTACATTTGTTGGCACTGCCAAACAAAGTGTATTATTGACAAAATTCTAAAAAGTTATGATTTTTTCAAGAGAAAATATATTGATTTTATTGCATATTTTACCCTTTGATTATGGAAACAGTTGTTGATGATTATCAGAGAAACTTTGTACTGCCTTTCGGTCAAAAGGGGTTGTAGAATCAATTTGCAATGTGCGAAATCGTGACAGCTAACTTTTCGTGAGTCTACATACCATTTATTGATTATATTGAATTAGGTGTAACGACAAAAATGCTATTTAATTGAGAATTTATTTCATCTATCTATACACACAATTATTTATATGTACTATAACATACAACCTAACCAAGTATCACGTATCATTTGCTTGAAAATGACTAATGCTAGAAGACAACAATGAAAATTCGTCTTGGCTATGTTGATAAAAGACGGAACTATCGTGAATTCTTGATTTATAGTAGCTTAATACTAGTCATGATGAGAAAGGTGAAGATGCTTTGGCTTTCCCGTGAAGATATGTCACCATATTATGATAATACTCCCAAAAGTGTTTTCGACTAGACGTAACTTCTAAAATAAAATAAAAACTTGTAAAATAGAGTCAATTCGGGCTTGGGCTTGGGATTAAGTTATTTTAACAGAGTAGCTCTCCAAGAAAGAAGAGTTTTCCACTAAGCAAGCCCACCCATCTCTAGTGACTAATCTATCTCAGAACTACCTTCGGTTGTTCGAAGGTCCAAAGAATATTATTGGTAAAAAAGGCAGTCGACTTTGATTGCAGATGTGGGCAGAGAACAGTCGAGATTTCAAGTTTTCAACGAAAAATGTTATCTCAGAACTTATAAGTTTCAACGGGTTCTGATATTTCTCAGATAGATGGTGATATAATCGATTATACATTATGTTCTACTTTGATACAAGTATCAAATAGATCAAACTGAAACACTTAAATAAGACAAAACAAAATGCCGAATCCACAGCTTATTACGATCAAAAGAAAACAACAGTTTCATTATTCATCAATATCAACCATCAGTTTTGAAAAAAAAAAAAAAAAAAGGTTTTCCTTTAGATCAACAATAATATCAATCCAGGAGAATCAAGAAGAAAAAAAACAAGACGTGCAATGCTCAGTCACCAACATCGCAGAAACCAACATCTGCATTCATAAACAGAAGCAAGAGTAAACTGTTACAAGGATAATATCAAGACGTGAATAAAAGAACCAGACCATCATAGTATCACTTCACATCCAACCATCAAACACAAAACGACAAAAAGAGATCAATGTGATGTTAGTCATTACAGAACTGCCCAAGAACCTAAATTGATCATAAAAACTAAACATTACACATCCAAATCAAATGAAATCAGATAAATAATAAGAAAAAAAATTAAATATTTCAACAGATAAACTACATACAAAGAACGAAAGATGGATCCTTTATAATCAAACCAATTAACTGAATCATTTTCTTATAATTAAAAAAAAAAATCAACTTTGACTCTAAAAATCTATTATTTCACAGATACAAATCACAAAAGATGTATAAACGATTATGCAATTAATCAAACAGACCTGGAGATCAATGGCCACCGTGCTCCTTGGCATGCTGCTGGTGCTCGAGGTGGCGACGCTCGTTGGGGAGAGCGACGAGGTAAGAGAAGGCCATGCCTCCGAAGCAGATATGGAGGAGAGGCTGGACGGAGCTGGTCTGGATGTACTTGTCGTTGTAGTTATCGAGACCTTTCTTCACATACGTCTTCACGGACTGCGTTGAAAACGACGATTTGAAATAGGCAGGAAGCTCCTTCACCTTCTTGCCTTTGATCTCGCTGTATACTCTTCTCATCGCCATTTTTTTTTATCTCGATTCGTTGTTTGCGCGACGAGATGTATAAAAGTTAAAACCTAATCCACGAATTGGGGATCGAGAGATAAGCTGACAATAAACTGAATGAGTTTCGGTTTGCTTTTTTGTTTTGGTTTAATTCGGTTTAATTTGATAATTTTGAATTGGTTTTAGATTGATTGTTAGGTACTGGTTTGTTCGGTTCTGAACGATAAACCGGAGATAAATTGTTGATTATTAGAGCATTTCCAAACTTTTTCTATAAAAATGTTTTACATTCGAGCAAAAATCACCAACTATTTTATTTTATTTTTCTTATAAATAAAAGTGAAAATAGCAATTTTCTATGTTTTTCTACAAACTATAACAATTTTATTATTATCTCTATATAATAGAGTTTAGCTACTTTAAAAAATAATATAGAGATGAATTGAAGATAGTTTTAGGTCTTATACTTAAATCACTATTATCACTACCAGATGTTTAGAATCCTCTTGCAATCATCATCCCATCATCAACATTCATCATCAATGCAGATTCATATTTAATCATATATATTGCTATATTTTGTGGAAAAAAAAAACTCAAAATTGTAGTTCAAATCAGCCATGACTCATGTAAAATGCACTTGAATACATACTACAGCTTTTGCATTGTCCAACTACAAAACCAAATACAAAACTAGTTTACATGATCCAACTACTACTGCTCCTCACCTTAAAATTCCCATCTTATTCTCCTATATGAATAAATAAACAAATAAAAAAAACCTCAAACACTCCAACAATTTTCCAATCACCATCTTTTCTTAACCTAAAGAAACTTAGGTTTCATCTAATTTCTTACATGGCAAGCAACAAACACTTTCCCCTTCTCCTCCTCCTCATCACCATCACCACTACATCGTCCACTTCGCTTGCATCCGATCAAGACAAACTCGTAATCAAAATCATAGACGCAATGATCTCCGGAGGAAGTTTCGAAGATTGGAGCCCAGCTTTCCTCGCAACAAACGACGAGATACACGGCCAAGTTCTCACTTCAACCCTCTTCCTCCCCAAAACACCAGTCGAAGGAATCAACGCAACGTCACCGCTCGTAGCTGCTTACCACATCGTCCCACAGCTGCTCCACTTCTACAACATAACCCTCATGGAGCCTCTCTCTCGCATCCCAACGCTTCTCTCTGGGAACTCCATCCTTGTAACCAACAACTCAGCTTCGGGTTTTACACTAGATGGCGTTCTCGTCTCGGAGCCAGATTTGTTTGTGTCTCCTTCCATTGTTATCCATCGTATTGCTTCTCCCTTTAACTTCTCTCGTTACGGTGGCGACGATCTATATTAATAAAGTTACCTTTTATTCGCTTTTCTACTTTGTGTTTCTTTCTATTTTTAGTATTTTAAAATTGGTTAAGAAAAAGTTTTACATGGAATATGTTTTGAGAAATATATGGGTTCACGTGGAAATCAATACTATTAAAAAGGAAGCATTCCTAAAAAATCTATTTACAAAAAGTTGTTGGACTTATTTGTTAGAAATTTAACATGTCTTCTTTTATATAGTATCAATAATATTAACAGAGAATAAAACATTCATTAATAGCAGAATATTCTTTTAGTTTTTGGGATTTAACTACATTTAAGCTAACAATAAAATCGATCAAAGTAATTATACTTTACCCCACAATAATAGGTCAGTATGGTATTTTACCAAATACAAGAGCGGTTATTTAATATTTATTCATTTCGAATTTTGAATCAAATCACAAAGAATAAATATTTATTCTAACCGTGGACTAAGTAAACATACTAAAAATGCACTAAGATTTTTATACTAATTAACAACTTATCTATGTTTTTTCTGTAATTCAAAATCATTCAGAACTGAAAGAAATAAAAGGGTATATATTAACAAACAAAATAACATCGAATTATTTTTAAAAAACCTATGTATCAATATTCGAAATAAATCATTCAAATATTATGCATATATTCAATATAACAAAAAAATTCTAATATAGACTAAAATACTATACTGTAAACCATATATCATATACATATTTGAATATCATTGATTTTAATTTTCATCCATCATAAATCTTTTTTTTGAATATTCTGTAAAACCAAATAATAATTTTACCTAAAAATTAACATAATAAATTATTAAAGAAAAAATATTATAAAATTAACTTTTAAACCTAAAAATTTTACCTAAAAATTAACATTTTTTTTAATGTTCCGTAAAACCAAATTAAAATTTTACCTAAAAATTAACATAGTAAATAATTAAAGAAAAAATATTATAAAATTAACTTTTAAACCTAAAAATGAAAACACAAACTTATATTAAGTTATTTATAACAAAAATAAACTAATACTGTTATATCAATATTTTTTTTTCTGTTGACATTTTTTCGAATGATATAATATAATGTTATCAATTTTAGTTTTCTAAATATATGAAAAATTTAATCAAAAAAGTTTTATCATGTTTTTTTTGAGTTTATATGAGATCAATCGGTATCATATTACAGGTTAATAGCAAATTTTTGGATTGTTATTAGATTTATCATATTTTTTATAAATGTGAACTGGATTATATTCTGGGTCGTCGAGTTGCGACCATGAGTCGGGATTGGATATAAAAATGCTGCTTCAAACTCAAACACTATGATAAATCAACTTAAAAATTATTTATTTAGTAAAAATTAAATTCAAGAAAATTTTGTCAAAAGGATCAACAAAAAAATACCCGCGCTTACGAAGCGCGGATCAAAATCTAGTTAGCCTTTATATTCCTCCATTGTCTCAAGTTCACAAATCACACAACTCAATCCATTCGCAGGCCCATAGGATACCTTGATGTGAGAATGAATTGTAAAATTGCTTTAATCATGTCATCACTACCATGAACTTATCATCCAAATTTGTGGCACTAGCATCTGTTATGTCAATGCAGAGTCATGGGCCAAACCTCCAAAACTTTTGAAAAAATTATGCATAAATAAAGCTCAAAATTTGTAAAAAAATAAAAATAAATTAAACCCCTAAACTATAAAAATCTTTCTTAAACTATCTGTAGCTCCCAAAATCTCAGGTTATCAACATCAAATTTGGTAATATAGGTGTGCTCAGTACTCAAGTGTAGACACTAATTCATAAATTTGTTGCTTCATGTTTACGGCCCCCACTCCTTTTGGTAAAACCAAACCAATCTTCAATTTGAATTGTAGTCGGATTCTTTGTTTGGTTACAAAACAAAAGCCAAACCGATTTGGATCGATAAACTGGAAACTAGTACAAAACAAAATAACTAGGTAAAAATTAATTATTTTGTAAAGACAAGGAGTTTGTGTGCAATTTACCAGAAATAAAAAATAAGTGATGACGTGTCAGAACATTATTGGAGGAGCTGGCGAATGAGCAGAGCAATTCATCATCTCCTCGGCGAGAATTTGTCTTCTTTTTCAGCGTTGTTACAGCAACCTCTTGCTCCCGGGTTGAAACCTGGACCGTACGATGAACAAACGAACCGTGGAGCTGGGATCTACGCGGTTCCTGTGCATCATCACCAATTTGGAGCTCCTCTTTCCTCAAACTATCTCATCCCTCTCACTTACAATATCCCCACGTAATCATATTCATTGGTTAGCCATACGAATTAACTTAAAAGTCTGATACTTTAGATGACTTTAAGTGTAGAAAACTATAGGCTTGATCTTGTAATTGCAAAGTTTGATCCTTTTGCCTCATTTAAGTCAAATCACTGGTGGTTTGACTTAGTTTATAGGCTTTGGTATTGTGTCTTTTCTTTTGGGGTTGATGGTTTTTTTTATATATTTTTTGGTTTAGAGCTAGACCAAGTAATGAGACAGATACCAGACTGGAGCTCTTGCTCCGTTTGTGCGATGGCTCTCACAAGGTATGCAGAGAGCTGCAGTACCACCACCACCTCGACCTAATCGACCTGCTGATAATGATCCTGCAGCTGCAGTGCCACTAAACGAAGATGCAGCTCTCGGTAATATATTACTTTTGCAATCTATCTTTCCCTCTGTAGTCATCACAGCAACAACTTATGCAGAAGCAACTTGTTTGTCAGAGGGACAAGAGAATGAAGGTGACAACGGGAACAGAGCAAACGCAAACGAAAATGCGGATGCAGGGCAACAAGGGAATCAATGGTGGGGGATAGTAAAAGAGATTCAGATGATTGTTTTCGGTTTCATAACTTCACTTCTCCCCGGCTTCCACAACATAGATTAGACTCTCTTTTTTACTCTATACTCTCATCGTCTTCAACAAAAAAGACATTGTTTATTGTTAAAGCTGATGATCTCACATCTTCATCCAAAGCCAAATGCTTGTAACGGCTTGGCTTTCTCTATTATCGTCCTCTCACCAATCTTTTTTATTAATGTGTTTTGATCTAATTGTGATTGGTTTGAATTGCCAATTAAACCTCGAATAAACACCATTACACAATAGTACCATCATACAAAACAATACCTCTTCACAAATATTATTGCATGGAAGAACAGGTTTTAGTACAAAGAAATAAATTACAAGTTGATAAAACAACTTGGATCATTATGAGCTGCGATTGCCGTTTGTATCTTTGTCTCTAATGTCCTCCTTTCTTCTTCATCCGCCTGCAAAATTCAGCATTATAGTTTAAAATCCCGTTCATATATCTTGACACAAATAAAAAAAACATCATACAATATATTTCCTCTAATATAAATTTTGAAGTCCAAACTCAGTTTAGGTTATAAAATTTAGGATGTTTATATTTTTACTTAACGACCAATTTTTTTTTACGACCAATATTTCATTGTAAAATGCATTCCAACCCTAGACTGATTGACTGACATACTTCATTATATATAGGAAAACACGTAGCTTGGTTTCAAAAAGTTTCTGTTTCCTTTTAATCTTAACCAAAATTAAAAGTACTAACGATCACAAAAAATCTCAATATAAGTTGACTATTAGAATTTAATCTTAAAAGATAATTCAATAAAGAAAACTATAAAACATACTCCGCCCGTCTCAATATACTTGATGTTTTAGAAAAGTTTTGTTTTTTAATAATATATGATGTTTGCACAAATCTATGTAATTTTAAAAAACTATGTTATCAGTTGAATTTTTATTATTTTTATTTATTATTAAATAAACTATTTTTAAATTGTAATTTAGTGATACTTTTGATAAAAAAAATTAATATCTGTGCATTATAATAAAACATTAATAATATGAATAGATGGAGTAATGTACTACAAGCATAAGTAATATAATTATTTATTTATTTTTGAGAAATGGCATTAATATAATTATTTTTCGTGGAAGCAAAAAGGTGGATAATTAATTGCTTTATATGATTCGAAAACGACAGATAAAGACAGGTTGGAAAATGAAATGATCCACTTTTTAGGAAAAAATTATTGGAGTAAGATTTCACCAACTCCCCAATTTCCATGACTCCATTTCTCAATAGTCTACTTTACTGTACTTTTAGCGCCTGATTATATTATTAGAGCTAAAATGTTATAAATGTGGGAGAACACAACACAATATTATTATATTCGTTTTATTCACGAAATATTCATATTTGTAGTAATTGGTTTTTCCAACCAACAACAGACTATTATAATCAATTCTGTAAGAAATAGAATGTTAAGTCATAATACTATAATAAGAAAAATAGACTGAGAAACTATTCAAACTAAATATAGCAAACATAAGAGCTACCAAAAACCCAGAACAAAAGAAAAAGCTAGGGTTTACGGATTGAAATACCTCATATTTTAGTTCTGTTTTAATATAAATTTTGTCAGAAAGAATAATAACAAAGGGGCTACACTAGGACTACTATAGCTTTTCATAAAATAAATAAAAAGTATTATACGTTGCATTAAACATATTTGTAATCATTTCATTTGAAGTTAAAACACATGAAAATTTGACATAATTCGAGAATAACACAGTTAAATATTGTCAACTGTCTATTATTTTTTCCATTTCGCAAAAAACTGTTAACATTTTTAACATAAATTAAAAAATTGATATATATTTATGCTTTAATTAATTACACATATTTAACTAATAGTATTGAGATAAATAAAATTATCTATAAAACCAACATATTTTATAACTAATAGTAATGTCAAAGTAAATATTAATTGTTTTAGAATTCTAAATAACATTTTTTATTTTCTGAAAAAATCATTAAAATGACACTTTTTGTGAAAGAAGAGTATTAGTATGTTTTTTGTGAGAAAGCTGAAAATCACGTGCAAAACTGTACGAGGAAAGAGACAAAATGTAAAAGCGTGTGAGGTTATAAATAGCCACGTTTATCAGGTTCTGCTATACGTTTTCGACGACGCGTTATGCGACACGATGCGACTTCCACAGAAATTTATTTGATTGAGGTAAAGCTTTTGAGAGAATCTAACCCCTAGGAAAAGTCAATGCCCAAAAAGAAGTGATGGGCTCGAGGCCACCTCAATAATTGAAGCTTTTTTTTATCAAAATATAATTGAAGCTTTAGTTTATTGATTACTAGGGTCGGCCCGCCCTACAGGCGGAATATTAGTTAATTTGATATTCACTAAATGTTCGAGTTGAAATTTGTTTTAAGATTCAAGAATTTGGTTATCTGTTATGTGTTACTTATTAGTATGCGGTGATATAGTTGTTTTTCGATTATTTTTGCTTTGATATTATATCAAATTAACTAATTGTCCAACTCATAATTATAGATGTACAAATGTGGATTTGTGATAAAGTTTGAAGACAATACTGTTTTTTTTTTAATTCTTATTCATAGTGGAGTGTGCATGTGTCAGAAAGAGGTCTATATCAACTTTTATGTTTTTGCGTATGAATTTTAAATATATATTATTTTGTATAATGCATACTTGCTCTACAACATTTGCTTGTAGACTAAAAAAACTGTTTTCTATATTTTTAAAAGAGAAAATATTTAGTCTAGAATATAACATGGATATATGTATTGACTATATATAGAAGTTGGGTGTTATTTTAAAATGATACTAGGTGATAACCCGCGCCATGCGCGGAATAAATAGATTTCAAAATATTATCACTTTTAATATGTAGACATAATAAAAATTAAAGTCATAGCAAAAAATACTATATGTTATAAAGTAAGGGTTAGACGAAATTTAATATGTCAATCTAAATTAACCTGCGAAAATTTTGTTTAAAAATTGTATATTTATTTGCATAAAATAAATTATAAATATAAAATAAAACAAAACATAAATAATAGACTAATAAAATATAAAAGAAACAATGTCTTGAATGGTTTCAAATCGGAAACAAAGTTAAAGCCAACCATTTGATTGCTTGAGAGAATGTTTTGATATGAGCAAAGTCGAGAAAAAATGTGTGGTGAGTTTTCTGAATTATAGAAGCCGTATATTTATACTAAAAAAAAATCGCCGTGTGGTCATATAGATTCAAAATAATGGTCGTAACTAAATTGAATATTACACATAACTTGCGTTCCAATCTTAGTTGAGAATTACTTTAATATTGTAAATAGTTAATGCAAATTTCCTTTTATCAATCGCAATTGAACAAATTCAAAAAAGTTCACGATTATTAATTGATTACAATCATTTGAACCTTAATATACGTTCCTTATATACAAAAATCAAGTCCTTGCAAATCACGTATTATTACCATCAGTTTACCAAATTTGTAATTTAAAAATATGTCAAAGTTATTAGAAGTTTCATTTTTCCCAATCATCAATCAATTTCTTCCTTGCAAATAACATTTGAATCATGGGCAATTTGCTCCGCCATTATTTGCATTATGCAAGTTGGCGTTAAAATCTTAATTACGATAGATCACCTAAGGTAAGTTTTTATATGTGTATGCCAGAAAATCGTATTGTACCTTAGTTTCTACAATCGCAAAGCGGAGATCATCTAGCAATTTAATGAATTGGGGCAAGTATATGTCGTATGCATGGTTCTTCTGTTTCACTATTTTAAGAAAAAAAGTTTTTTTTCTTGATATATTTTTAAGAGAACAAATATTTTTTCGCATTTTTAAGAAAATCAATCACTTGAGCACGTATTGATCATCAAATAATTTTTAGGATTTTACAGAAAAACAAACTTTGGTTGATAATCGAACATTAATTTTTCGCATTTATATTCATTTTTGAATTAAAAAATTAGACCACTACGTATGTCAGTAATGTTTTTGTATTGAAACAAATTAATGAAAAAACTTCAGTCAAGGTAATTAACATAACTTTAAAATTTTTGATATAATACGTAGAACTTCGGTTAAGGTAACTAACGCAAGAAATAAATGATAAGATTTGATGTAATACGTATCAACGTATATATGTGACAAATGTAGACAAAACTAAGGTAATTATAATGTTTTGATCAATGGCATGTTGTGTAATTACTCTAGTTAACAAAGGGGTTTTAAATAGAATATGTGAGAGAGCTTGTGGAGTTGCCACATAAGAAATGGCACACTTGTAATAAACACATGAACTAAAGGTTATTTATTTTTAATGCTCCTCAAATAATAAGAAAGGGATATGTATAGAGGTTTTTCAACCATTACTTCATTGGCACAAAACATTTATAACTGCAAATACCTTTTTTTAAAAGTAAAACTAATAAAATCGTGTACAACAAATGTATTTTGATATATATTATATGCATCAAGTTATAAAGGTTGGAAACATTGCAAAACTGTTTGGAGCAAAGTTTTTAATTTCACGATCTTCATCTTGACATTAGTCCAGTGCCGGCCCTGGCCACAAGCAGAAGAAGCATGGGCTTCCAGCCAACACGATAATAAGTATTTTCGCGGCTTCATATTTATAAAAAGTGATTTTAGCCTAGTGGTTCTAAGAGAAATTATCAGTGCTGGATGTGTTGGGTTCAATTACTCCTGACAGTTTTTTGTTTTATTTTGACCCCAAATATAAAATGGGACACGTGTCACTCACATAACGCACGACTTGATGACGTGACATCACAGGAGGGAGGCGAACATATTTTTATATATATAGATAGATGATATGAAATATATAACCAAGATTGTTAAATACTTATACTTAAAGTGTAATAGTGTGAATTAAGGGCCACTTAATGGAGGCATGTGTGAACAAAGTGGTAATTAAATGGGCCCGTCTAAAGTTTTATCTTTTGAATTTGATAGTGATTTCCCAAAAAATAGCTAGTTTGGATTGTTTTAATCATTTTTGTAAGAACAAGCAATTTCTGTAACCAATAATGAATCCACTTTTACTAAAGCATGTTTTGACTATTTAGTCTTATGTTTTTATTCGCATAATTGATTGATTGAAAGGTTGTCTACGTGCCGTCAGGCGACAATTTTTTTCTCCCAAATTACCAAAATGAAAAATATATATTAAGGTCTAAATTTGGTATAAATTATATATATATATATATATATATATATATAATTTACTAATATCTAAAAATCTTAATAGTTGTGACCGAATAAATGGACAAATATGTTTGGTCGGTGTATTTAAAGCCGGCAAGTGCCATCAGCTAGTTTTAAAGCTAATTAACATCAGAATATCAATCTAAACAATTTTTGATAGAATGTTCTTAACTGATTGTTCGAAAAAACATACTCCCTCCGTTCCATTAAGATAAATTTTATATTAAAAAAATTGTTTCACAAAGATGTATTTTTGTGTTTTCTATGAAAAAAGTTGTAAACTTCAAAAAAATTAATTGACTTTATTGAATTAATATTTATTAAAAGTTATTGAAAATTACAGAAAATAAAATATTTATTATGGTAGTTTAATGTGTTTTCTTAATATGTGTGAAAAATACTAAAAAAATTATATTTTTGAAACGGAGATAGTATAACTTAATTCGATCACTGAAAAATAAAAGTATGAACCAAAACAAGACATTTAAAAAAAATGTAATTCCGTTATATAGAGTTCAAACTTTAACCTCAAACAGTGATATATGTTTCACTACATTTGTGCTAATTAACACAAAATGTAGCAAATTTACCACACATTTGAAAATGTAAAAATAAAAAAGATCGATAGAGAAAGTTACCTGGAGGAAGAGAGTGGTGGAGAGACGAGAGGAGAAGGAAGAGAAGTTAGTAGTGACAATGTTGAGATTCAAAGACTCCAATACTTTACAAAGCTGCAACATTGTTTCTCTCCTCTTGCTACATGTTATGCATACCACCACTGTCCTCTCTCCCATCCACGTCACCTTCATCTTTTTCATTTTATAAAAATTTGGAATCAAGTTTTACTATTGGTAAATATACAAAACAAAGACATAACAAAAGATGCATACGACTTACTTCGAGAACTTCAATGAGGGATTGATTATGTAGTCCAGCAACTGATGATCCAGAAGTATTGTAATCCATCTGCCTGGACTTCTTTGATCTCGTGACATTATTGTCTAAGAGATCTTGCTGCTGATTTTCAAGGAAATTATTGATGCAATCATAATCTTTTATAGGATTTTCTAGCAATACTGATCGTGATTCCAGCTCTCGGATCTCTGCTTCTAGTCTTCTCTCTTGATCAATAAGTTTTTGCATATAGTCGATTGAATCTTTGACGATAGATGCCTTGTCCAACTGTGTATACATGTATAAGAACATAATTGAAGTAAATCCAAATCTGATCAATCATATTACACGTATACAAACTATGTTATCAAGGTACTTAGCCCATTCACATTGGATGAGATACCCTTTCAAAATTTGACACTTTTCAAAATATTTTTTTATATGAGAGACTTTTTCGTTTTCTCTCTTATTTTTTTTTTAATATTCTAGTATTATTGTTTATTCTTAATATACTCTTTAAGATATCCATAGATGCCTATGCCCTTACGAAATCATATTTTAGTTTCGGTTGATATGGTTGTAGAGGATCAGAATTTGGTTTAACTATAACAATGGTTTTGTTTCCTCTAAAAGAAAGAAGAGAAAAGTTCACTAGATTATTTAATATGTATTGACCCAAGAAAATATTTGCTGGTGACGAAACTTATCATTAAATTATTTGGATAAATAAATAAATTAAAAGAGACAGTTGAATAAAATTAATATGAGAGCCATTAATGGAATGAATCACACCTTGGTTATGTTGGGAACGACTGATCGGAGAGCGAAGAGTCTCTGGTTAAGCTTTTGCCGTCGGTTCCTCTCGGAGACAACGTTCTTTGAAGAAGCCGGAGAGGTTGCTGCTCCGTCCGGCGAACTCGAGTCACCGGAACCCGAAAACGCTTCTTCCAACGGCCAGCTAAATCATTTAAACAATCTCATTTAATGTATAATGACTAACTAACAAACAAACAAACAACCAAAAGAAAAAAAGATATGCTATGTTCTAAAAATACCTGTCGAATTCGAGTTCTTGATTCTGGAAGAACATTGTGGTTTCCCAATAATTCTTGTACTCATCTTCAAGATCTTCCATTTT
The DNA here is from genome assembly GCF_020379485.1 of Brassica napus. Taxonomy (NCBI): domain Eukaryota; kingdom Viridiplantae; phylum Streptophyta; class Magnoliopsida; order Brassicales; family Brassicaceae; genus Brassica; species Brassica napus. Next base: position 28,556,319 of record NC_063436.1, on the reverse strand, counting down.
CGGACACACCAACAAACAAGAATGATGCTTTCTTGAAATGGAAGGTTTCTTTTGCTCTATCTCTCTGTCTTTTGAGTTAGTGTACTGTCTTCAAACAAGTGTGGGCCGAGAGGCTTTTTATAGACAAAAGACTCTGAAAGAGAGAGAGAGAGATGATGCAGTTTTTATGCACGTGGGACATGTAGGATCTTAATCTCCTGAAATAATACACAATCTTGACCGTTCAATTCAGAGATCTAAGAAAAATGATTTATTTTGTCCCAAAAAGAAGAAAAACCAGAAACTGTGGCATCTCTCTTTCACTTACAATATGCTCGAGTCTTATGGGGTTTCCTTACAAAATAGTACAACTATAAATTTAAGGTATAAAAGAGTCAAATATCATCGAAAGTATATGTCGCCAACGTGGAGTTTAATTACATGGCTTATGGCTAAAACTCTTTAATCATTTAGTAAAAATCTAAAAGAGCATATGTTCGATTTCCGTTAGAAAGAGTCTTTTTTTTTTTCAAAAAAAAAGAGTCTTTTTTTTTTCAGAACAACCAATACTTATATTAAAATTAAGCGTCCAATGGACTAAGTCGATTACAATCAGAGAGATATTCAACAGTAAAATGATAATCAAACATAACTAAAACATAAAGAAAGATAAATGTGGCTAACGAGAGAAAAAACCCGTAAAAAATCTTCAATTGTTGTCCTAAAGCCCACGTTCGAAAAGAGACACAAAATCGAAATTGATGTTGAAAAATTCAACCAATGAATTTTGAGAACGGTTGAAACCGTCTCATAAAAAAAGTTACTTTAATTTTTTTGCCTCACCTTAAAAACTATACAGATCTTCAAACCCAAAACAACTTAATCATTAAAATAAATAAATATCTTTTTAAAACGCAAATAAATAATATATAAATATGTCAAATGATAACCAATTGCAATATACATATTTTCGTATTGCATATGCAATTTTATTTGTAGTGGATTGTAATGATATATTTCATAGTTTGTTTAAATAATTAAAATCACATGACCGTGGAGAATTGGGAGGTAGTTTTCTTTTTGTCAAATGAAATCTGAAGCTGACGAGCACAGACACGTACATGTCCACACTCAAACCCGTTTATTTCCCACGAGGAAAATGTTTAACTCCTTGGATATTATTTGTGTTGACTTGCTCGGTCAAGTGTAGCCGTTATTTGAGTTATATAATATTTTAAGTTCTTGTATTGTTAATGTTAACACGCACATTAGACAAATTCATGATTCCGAAGCGATACATTGGCTAGAAGGCACTTAAAAGGTTAGCTCTACAACAACTTGGATACAAAAGAAGGTTCTCTCCTTGTCGTAATTGTTTGCCTTTCACTAGTTGAAACTGGGTTGCTCTTTCTTTTCTCGAGAACTAGGCCTCGACGTTTTTACCTCAACCTGAAGTACCTATCTAAAACCAAACCGGAAAAACAAAAACCGAATTCGAACTGTTATATAAAAATCACTACAAGAAAACATATAGTTTTCTACGGACGATTTCGTCGGAAATCCGTCGGAATAAGCCATTTCCGACAAATTTCCGACGAAAATAGTCGTAGGTTATAACTCGTCGGAATTAAAAATTTCGTCGGAATTTCGTCGAAATTTCGGATAAATTTCCGACGAAATCCGACGGACATATTTTTGACAAAAGTCCAACGGATACAATTCCGACAAAACTCCAACGGACAGAATTCCGACGAAATTCCGACGGACAGATTTTCGACGAAATTCCGACGGACATGTTTCCGACGAAATTCCGACGGACATGTTTCCGACGAAATTCCGACGGACATATTTCCGACGAAATTCCGACGGACTTTATAAATATTTTTTTTAAAAAAATAAAACGGATTTTATTTAAATATTTATAATAAATATTTTTTAATTCGTGAAATATATATAAAATTTAAAAATTAGAAAAACGTTTTTTAAGATATTTATTTTTTAAAAATCTTTATAATAAATATTTCTAATTCTTTATATATATAATTAAAATTAGAAAAACGTTTTTGTAGTATAATTGTTTTTTAAATCCTTTATAATAAATGTTTTTATAAATTTTTAAAAACATAAAACGGTTTATAAATTGAAAATATTTTTTTTTAAAAAGAGCAAACGTTTTTAAAATTTTTAAAAACTTTTTGTAATTGAAACCTTTTTCTAATAACTGAAAAATATTTTAATTAAATCTAAAAAAACACAAAAACATTTTATAGATTGAAAAGGATTTTAAAAAGGTGAAAAAGGTTTTGATAAATTTTAGAAACCAAAAAACGTTTTATAAATTATAACAAACTTAAATTTTTTTTATAAAAACTTAAAATGTTTTATAAAAATCTTAAACGTTATATAAAATTATAAAAACGTTTTGAAACAATAAAAGATAATAAAAACTTGAAAACGTATATATATATATTTAAATAAAACTTTTCAATAATTATAAATACACAAAAAAGGTTCTTATAAAAATGTTTAACATATATTTCTAAAATCTTAACATCTAAAAGTTTTAATCTACCTACAAAACAACAACCTAAAACAAAATCTAACAACATATAACTCCTAAAACTATCAATTCTATCCTAAATCTTCAGATTCAAAACCTAAAATCCACAAATCTACAATTCCGACCTAAAAAAATGTAATCTAAAGAGGGGTTTTGATGACTTACATGATTGGGGAAAGGATTTGGAGGATTTGGGGTCGGAGTCACAGATTTCTGAGACAAAGAGAGGAGTAAGACCGCAAAAATTGCAGAGGAGAAGAGAAAAAATGAGGAGGAAGAAGAAGGGGCGGCTTATATATTAAAAATAAACTGACAGACAGTTTCCGTCAGAATTCGGTCGGTTCTATTTTAAGCGGTTAATCAAATAAATTTCGCGAATTTTCTTCCCGGGTAAAGTGAAAAATTCCGACGACATACCGACGAAAACTGTTCGTCACATATATTTCGTCGGAATTCCGTCGGAATGTTTCGAGAATATCGCCAAAGGAAGCCTCGAGAAACTATGAGTTTCTGCATGTCTTTTGATTGGTCGGGGTTAAAGTCCGTCGAAATTTCGTCGGTATTTTCCGTCAGAATTTGATCGGCATTTTTGACGGATTTCTGACCGAATTTTGAGAAATAAGAATTTGGGGTTTCAAAACAACAGTCTAATGATCACATAGAAATCTTTGATAGTATGTCAATGATTTATAAGAGGTTTAACTAAAATAATTATTTGTTTCATTCGATATTATACAAAATCAAAATCTAGTCTTAGATTACCGTAATATATTTGTATAAGTATATAAGTGTTATTGGAGGATATTACGAATACGTTGATATGTATACGTAAATAATTTTTTATATAAAAAACTTTAATGGTGTGAACTAATTTCATATTATAAATTTATATATGTGTTGTTTGGATATTTTAAGTATCAAATTATACATTTATAATAACTTTGCAAATCTAAAATCTGTTTCGTCGGAAATCCGTAGAAAAATTCCGACGACATTCCGACGAAAGTCAAAAAACCCGTCGGATTTCTGTCGGAATATTTCGATGGAATTCCAACGAACTTTAAATCCCTATCGAAACTCTAAAATTATAATATTCTGTCGGAATTTTGTCGGATATTTCCGACGACTTTACTTTCGTCGGTATGTCGTCGGAATGTCATCAAAGAAAACCGACGAAAATATTGTTCGTCGGAATGTCCGTCAGAATGTGGCATGTTTTCTTGTAGTGAATATCCGAACGGAACTTATGAGCTTAGTACTTTGGTGTTTGGTCATAACTCAAACCGAACCGAAATACAAATTAAGATCCGAAGATATCTGAAATTAGTTAAATATGTTAATGTTTTTATATATTTTAAGATGATTTAGATATTTTAGAATATTCAAAATGTTTTTTTAGTTTATTTTAATTGTTATTTTGAATACTTTTAGTTAATTTAGATAGTTTAATTAATTTTTAATAAGATTTGTAAACAATTTATATATTTTGAATTTTTTTTTGTCAATTTTTAGTTTTAAAAAATATATTTTATACGATTTTAAATATTGGTTACATCCGATCCGAACCGAACCCGGAAGGAACCATACCGAATCCGATCCGATAATTAGTAAAATCCGAATGGTAATTCTTAGCATAACACCAAAAATATGAAAATCCAAACCATCTGGACCGAAAATAAACGTTCACCGAACGCCCAAACCTATCAAGAACTGTTGTATACCAAGCTGGGCCTCTTTTCTTGCTAATCTTCCGGTAATATTGGTTCTTGTTTGTTTATTTCATATTTGTACCACCATTTAGTTAATTAAAAAACCTTATCATGATAAATTTGAGAGATTATGGGACCTAGATAGATTACAGCTTAAAGTTTCGAATATCTTTTTGGTTATTAAGAAAACTTAAAGGAAAAGCGGAACAGTGTTTTAGTTCCTTACGATTTTGTCTTTACATTATTAAGTCGTGGCTTGGGTGGCCCAACATGATCTTGGTTATCATAGAAAGATAATTATAATAAAATTCCATGGCTAAATTAAATTATATCAATATACTTATATTGATACCACATGTATGGAGCATTACATTATGACATAACTTGGGTATTGTTTTGCTTAAGAATTCATTCAAACTTCTGAACATTCAAATTTTTATGTACATCAACAAAAAAAATTGGTTAAATATTGGATAGTGAAAGAATATTTAGCTCCGAATTGTGTCGGGCTGTACCGCTCCCTACCACTGTCAATAGTAATAATTGTTTTACATATACTTATGCATAGATAAATTTTTGTTGCTATTAAAACCCAACCACAATTGTCCCGCATGTTACTATTCAAATCATATCTATTCTATTAAAAGGGAAGCAATCTTGAAAAATCTACTTACAAAAGGTTGTTAAACTTATTTGTTAGAAATTTAACATGTCTTCATTTATATAGTATCAATAATATTAACAGAGAATAAAACATTCATTAATAGCAAAATATTCTTTTGGTTTTAGGGATTTAACTACATTTAAGCTAACAATAAAATTGACCAAATTAATTATACTTTACCCCACAATAATAGGTCAGTATGGTATTTTACCAAATACAAGAACGGTTACCAAAAGGTATAGATTAACAAATAAAATAACATCTAATTATTTTTAAAAAACCTACGTATCAATATTCAAAATAAATCATTCAAATATCATGCATATATTCAATATAAAAAAAATTCTAATATAAACTAAAATACTATACTGTAAACCATATATCATATACATATTTGAATATCATTTATTTTAATTTTCATCCATCATATATTTTTTTTTTGAATATTCCATAAAACCAAATAAAAATTAACATAATAAATTATTAAAGAAAAAATATTATAAAATTTTAAACCTAAAAATTTTACCTAAAATTAACATTTTTTTGAATATTCCGTAAAACCAAATTAAAATTTTACCTAAAAATTAACATAATAAATAATTAAAGAAAAAATATTATAAAATTAACTTTTAAACCTAAAAATGAAAATATAAACTTATACTAAGTTATTTATAACAAAAATAAACTAATATTGTTATATCAATAATTTTTTTTTCTGTTAACATTTTTTCGAATGATATAATAAAATTTTATTCAATTTTAGTTTTCTAAATATATGAAAAATTTAATCAAAAAATTTTATCATATTTTTTGAGTTTATATAAGATCAATCGGTATCGTATTACAGGTTAATAGCAGATTTTTGGATTGTTATTAGATTTATCATATTTTTTATAAATGTGAAGTGGATTATATTCTGGATCGTCGAGTTGCGACCATGAGTCGGGATTTGATATAAAAATGTTGCTTCAAACTCAAACATTATGATAAAACAACTTAAAAATTATTTATTTAATAAAAATTAAATTCAAGAATATTTTGTTAAAAGGATCAACAAAAAAATACCCGCGCTTTCAAAACGCGGGTCAAAATCTAGTATCTTAGTTATTATTTATGAACTTTCATAAATCAATGATATTAGGTGTAAGTGACAACTAATCACTTCCAGCATTGTCGGATTCTAATAATATTTTATTTTGTAAAGTGGACACTTCCACTTCTAACTTATTTCGATTCTCATAAATGAGATGACGAGACTTCTAGAATATAAAGCATCGACGTGGAGCTAAAATTAGCCATAAAATTATGTAATGTTTATTACAATTGCAGCTAATGTTGACAAATAAATAATTGCAACTTATGTCTAAAAATATTTTTAAATTAATATATATGGTAGGCATGGGCATAAAATCTATAATCCAAAATCCGAACCAAAAAACCTGATCTGTATTCGGTCCAAAATGTATAACATACACGTATGGATTTTCTAAGGTGGTACAAAACATATCCGAACCCAAAGTGTTATTAACCAAACCCGAAGGGATAACCCGAAAAACCAAAAAAATCGAAAAGATATCTGAAGAAACCGGTCCGAATGTCTAAACTAATATACAATGTAATTATATGAAACATGAATATATATTTCAAATATTCAGTTTCATATTTATTTTGATATGGTATCTAACAATAAGTATTTAAAATTTAAATAACTACTTTAAATACTTAATTATATATAAATAAATATATATTTTTTATGTTTTGCTTTTAAATTTTAGATTTTATTTCGGGTATATCCAAACCGATCCGATATAACCCGAATCCGAATGATATATGGTTACTTTATGGGTTCTATGATATGATACAAAACCAACCCGAACCCGATGTGTTATATCCGAACCCGGTCCGTACTTGCAAATTTACTAGAATAGGACCTAGGAGGTATTATAAAAAAAACGAAATCTGAAAAATCCATCCCGAACGCCAACGGGTACCTGAACGCCCAGACCTAATATATGGTATCAAAAACCGAGAAATCCAAACTTTTTCCGTTCAATCTATTTTTTGGTCAAGATCTTCGGTTCAAGCTAATATTATGATATCTTCTCTGTGCGTAGAGATTTCGGTTAAACAAACTTTGACGACCTAAATTCAGCCATTAAACCAAATAAAAAATATGCAGAAAAAGTGAGAAGTAAATTAAATAAAAATTAAGACTTTTTATCTCCAAATCCACAAGAAATATATTGGGCCATAGGAGGCACTGTATGTAAGCATTTAGAGTTTGGCCCAGATTGAAATGCACTATGAGTTTAGCCCGTTTGAATATTCCCAATTTACAAGTTTGCATGTCTAATGTGTTAACGAAATAGTGTAAAAATGATAATTTTCTGGTTTGCTTGACATTTGCATTTTCCCTCTATCAGCCAGTCTAGTAGGTCAACAGCTGAGCTATGGGTCTCATATCTGGTATGCCGCGCAGCTCTCTATCTTATAGAGTCTGGTCGATAACATGTTGAAGAGCCAAATGATCTTCCTCCTGACGATAGAAGATGATGAATGTGTAGAGAAAGAACATTTTGTCATACCAATTCTGTTGAAGTGTTATTACAAACCGAGTTCTAGTCTGGTTAGCCTCAAGAGTAAACCGGAATCTGACGCTGCACCGACGATGATTAAGATTAAGAAACCGAGAATCCAAGAAGAGGAGGAAAAGAACAATGTGTCTTCCAACATAAGCAACATTAGTTCTCAAGACAGCTGAGTGCTATTGACCTAAACTTAAGAGTTGATGCCGAAGAAAAAGAAGAAGAAGCAGCTAAACCGGACAGTGAAACCTCAAGCAGATGTGTAGAATGTTTTCTAGATTCAGTCAAGACCCGGTTTGATTTCAACGTTTTGTCAAAAGAATATATACTTCGTGGCGAAGATCCAGGAGCCTTGCGAAAGAATATATATATATCTTAGGGCAATTCTCTCAAATAACATTCTTTTAAGTTTTTGTCACAAAATAGCTTTTATTTTGAATTTTTTATTTTTATTTTTTAAAATTTTAAACCTTAAGTTTAAATTAGTTAACTCTATGTTAAAAATACATTCCTTTAATAAAACCTATTTTAGTCATTTTCTTCATTAAATACTACTTTTGTAACAAAAACTTAAAAAAAACTATCATAAGAAATTTCTCTATATTATTTTATTCTGATGTTATTTATTTATTTATTTTGCTAACAAAAAATGATGTTATTTAATTATTTATATTGTTTTTAATAAGAAGTAAAGTGGAAACATAAGTTGCCTCGCTCCATGATAGTATGTGTTTTTTAATTCTTTGTTTCTTCTTTTTAATAGCGTTACCTTTTTCATTCCATTGTCTTTTAGTATCGATTTGATCAGAATTTCCATATTATAAGTAATGTTCTTCTAATAAAATCGTACACATCGATTGATTGTGTGATGTATTTGCATTAGTGCAACTGATTACCCTTATTCTTTTCTTTTTTGAGATGATCTTCTTCTATTAGAACTTTGGTTACATTGTTTTCTCTTCGCCTAAATTGCTTTCTAATCAAAAGCAATATTGATAATAGGTCTCTGAGATTGCAACTATTCTCTGCCAAAAAGAAGAAAACGAACCTTTTCTTTTGCAGGTGTTGACTGCTCCCCCACCCTGCTTGGAGATCATCTAGAAGGTGGTTGCAGTAACTAAAGATATTGGAAAATCGTTTTATCAAGGTTATGTAAACACACAAAGATTAAAGTGGATCAAAACGAATCTAGAAACAATAAAAATATTAAATTAACACTTATCTTTTAATAATATTATTTTAAATTAATTTAAAAAGTTAGATCGTGGTTATTGTTGTGTAAATGATCGAACATAATTTACTAAACTAATTTGAGGTAATATATTATAGCTAAATGTTAATTTTCTATTATTTTCTACTTTTACAGTTTCGTCTCTGAACTTCTAAATATTTTCTTATTTTTTGTGTGTTTCCATAGTTTTAATAGGTTATCATCGATCTCCCAATAAAAGAAGTCACGGCAGACGCCCATGAAAAGACTGAAGGCCAAAAATGCTATCTCCTACAAGTATAATATGGTGAATCCTCAAGATGAGCGTGTGGATCACTGATCACGAAGAAGCGATAATAAGGAAAACCATACCATGGAAGGGGAAACCAGGACACATGGGTCTTAAAGTTGCAGCAGATAGAACTGAAGAAGAATAGCTAGGCAGGACACACGGATCTGGTCTTTCAGCTACAATCAACGCTAATTACTAACTTTATCATGTTACATATATGCACTATGTTGTGTTTGGCTTGTGCTTGTTTACAACTCTCTGGACTAAAAACTTTCTGTTTGCAATGCATGATTAATATGCTAACGAATTGCATAAGTTGTTCCAACACGGCAACACATAGAGGTGAGTTCTCCGGATTCATGTTGAATCTGGTTTACTTATTTTTGAAACCTGAGATGAAATTAAACTTGTTTCTTTCGTCGACTTAAGTTTTTGTTCCCATCTCTTAAAAATCTGTATTTTTGTTAGGAAAATACATGGCTTATATTTCGTGAAAGCAGCTGTCAATTAAAAATTGATTTCCAAGACTCAAGATTTTTTTGTAGAATATGATTTATTTTATACATTCATTATAAATATATATATAAAAATTATTAATACATATATACAGTTGGTGACTATACCACGTAATCCTCCTTCCATCCTCTATAAATTGATTGTCATTGTACACTACTAAACCCTACAGCAAAGTCCTTGTGAACAAAAGAAAACATCTTCACACTTTATAATATTCTCCCCTTTGTGGTAATAATTTTTCATTTCGTGTTCTTCACACTTCCAGAAGCAGGGACCAAGTCCAGAAGCAATATATAGACACAAAAAGGGATCTCCGAGTTAAAAAGAAAAGAAGCAAAAATGTGTTTGGAGCTTGTGTATCACGAGGAGAAGACAGAGCTTGGTCGGCAACAAGCACCGGGTGTGTGTCCATACTGCGGCGGAAAAGTGTCGGCGGTAGATGTCGAGACCAAGTGGTTGTTCTGTTTCTTACCACTATGTTTCAAGGTCAAACGCAAGTACTCTTGTTCCTCCTGTGATCGTCGTCTCGTCTTGTATTATTGAAAGAAACAGAGCAGCAGATGAAGAAAGAAGCAGAGAAGAATTGAACTGTTATCTAATTTACTCCTCCCAATGTGGATGTTTTTGCATATTTTCCCCTGTACTTTCTGAGTTGCTATTAACACCCCTCATGGTGGTGACGTTGGTTGAATTCATTGAGTTTTTGTTCAATGTAAATAATTTCGTTGGTCCTATTTGTTTTGTTATGCGAGTGGAATTCAGTTTTGTTTAAATAAAGTTCTGTCATTCTTGAATGATATTACTATTCTTTTTGTTCATTTTGAATGATAAAATAACTCCTAGCCATTTCTAGATCTTATCTTTTTATGTGTTCTAGGGACATGAACAAACAGAAGTAACACATGGAACCACATATATAATTGAATACCATGTCTTCAAAATAAGATGAAAAATTACTGTGAAAATATGAAAGTCGAGCATTGTTTTCACCTTCACCGCAAAATTCAACAGAAAATATATTAGATAAATAATTGAAGATCACCATATATTTGAGTGGTTGATTGATAAGAGGGTTTCTGTATATCAATGAGGCCAAAGTTTTGCTGTAACGTCTTAGCTGGCCTGACATGATATAGACAAAACAAGAAAATAAATTGTTATGGTCCTAAGAGTTACGATACAAACCATGTATCTCTAACGTTCACTTATTTAGATTTTAGAGAATATAAGTTTGTGTGTCCACTAAAAGGTGTATAAATGGATCTTTTTATTAATTAGTAGGCTCCATTGCATATTCGAGTATCTTTTACTTTGATTCCATTTTATTCGGTACCATCATAAACCAAGAAAAGTATAAAGTTCGTATCTAAGTACATAGCCAGTGATGACATAGCCTATGCAGAAGCAAAAGTAATTCAATTCAAGTCGAATTAACTTTAAACATATTGAAAATATATGTATCTTTTTGTTTGTAGTATTGGACATTAAACATGTGTTTCTATATCATAACCGAATTTTAAAACCGAATATAATTTTTTTTTTTTTTTTGTAACAAAACCGAATATAACTTAAACATGTGATTGTATATGAAAACCGAATTTCAGTTTCAAAGGAACACAACTTCTTCTGTATTACTTTTCACAGGCTTGGCTCTACTAAAACTAGGTTAGTTCATTCTAGACCGCACGACAATATACGTATATGCTGATTTAGATAAGATAATAAGTGTTTAGCATACATTTAACCTGCGTTAAAAACTTGTTGATGTAAAAATGTTAGATATCCGATGATGCTCTATACAATCATATATACCAAAATAACATCAAAGATAGAAAACCAGATTACATATTAGCTTTACAAAATGAAACCATCCAAGTCAATCTTCTTACAATGTTTGCTCTAGTTGATACAATGTCAAGTATTTTTTATTCATCTTCAATTTGATAGTTTCAACTCTCTTTTTTTTTCTTGTAACTCAGATGATAGTTTCAACTCTTTCATTCATTTAAAATGTAGTGGATTACTAAGATAGTCAATACCTACCTCTCTATAAATGTATAGTTTATACATTGTTTTAATACACTTGGTAGATATCCAGAATTGCCCACACAGTTCAACGTCTACATTAAATGCAAAGACAGAAACTTTCCGTATTTGTATAATTTAGGTAAGATTTTTATTTTTACATCAATGATTTTAGGTAAGATCTCTAAATAGATACTCCCTCAGTTCCTAAATGATCTATGTTTTAGAAAAATATTTTGTTTCTAAAAGATCAATATTTTACATTTTCAATATATGTAATAATAACAAATTGTAAACTTCAAAAACATTAATTGTGTTTACTGAATTTTGATTGGTTAAAAATCATAGAAAATAGCTAAACACAGAAAATTATACATTTATTATCAAAATTTTAAGAGTTTTTTTAATAAGTGTGAAAATTCTAAAACATAGATTATTTAGGAACAGAGAGAGTATTATATTTTATTAAGAGAATCATATTGGAACAGGTCGTACAAATTGATTGATTTCTACAAAAATAATTATAATTTTATGGAATCGCATGTACATGATAAAAGGGACAGAGCAAGAACAGGTGGACAAGTGTTGGGATGTCACTTATCATCTTCTTGCTGGTGGATAAGCCCAAAAACTCTCCTTCAGTCTTCTCCTATCTCTTTCTTCAGATTCGGGACGTGCGTACAGTGCCATATCTTATCACATATCGAATTTACACGCATAAAATATATTATGTGACATAGTTATAATAAGAATAATAGAATTTCTCACACTGAGGTTTTCAGTTTTCATTATTCTATTTCATATTTTCTATATGTATGTATGAATTCAGTTTTATACTATTTGACTAGTGTTTTTCTTCATTGTTCTATTGTCTCACATTGATGGAAGTTATGAAATTTTGATATATAGATGTGTTGGGGAGTAGATAAGGTTTTGATATTCAAACCTAAAGTCATTGTCACTTGATACTCTCATGTCTTTTCTGTGCCCGAAAAGCCAAGCTTAAACAGTCTCTCCCTCTTGCTCTATTATTTTTCTTACTTGATGTGGCCCGTTGATAAATGTTTCGATATTAGTTTGAGTAAAGAAAACATGTTTCCAAATTATCAAGTGTTGTACTTTCGCCAAATGACAAAATCACAATCACCGATCACACGACCACTTTATGTCTTTCGATCAACTCAGACGGAGAACTCATAGTGTTACGACTAGTATGTTCCAAATGATTTACCACGGTTGGATGCTAAATTGATAATCAAATAAAATGAAACTAGGTTTTATTGTTTAGTGAGTTTTTGTTTTTGTTTTTCTCATTCCAAAAGCAAATTCAGCTAGACTAAACTAGAGAAAATAGATAAACGTCCATAGATTAAACAAAACCAAAACGAAGTAGTTTGGAATTTGCATTGCAATATTTAACAACGGCGATTCACCACACTGATTCGGCGATGCTGCTCCGTTTCCAGTCTCAGAGTTTCTTATTTTTCTCATTGTTAATAATCTCGTGACTATGAAGTTGTCAGAATGTTTCTTTCCTTTTGTACAACTTTTGTGTGTGCATCTGTCGGAATCTTCTTCCATGCACCGATTTTTCAGAGGATTCGAAGGAATAGACTCGTACCAAGACTATTGGGCCTCTAGGCTTATGGATCATTCTTGCTCAATAAGTATCCATCTTCTGACTCCTGATATTTCTTTTTCGGTTTTTCCAAATGCTATTACACATTTCTGTTGGGGGTAGGACACTAGGACCTCAGCTCCCATGAAATATCTCCGGCCCATTATAAGAAAAAGCTCACCGCTCTCATAATCTCTTATTGAAATCTAAAATAAGTCGCAACATCTTTCTGTTTGCAATATTGTTTAAATTTAATTAGCAATTGATATCATTGATACATATATGAGAGCAGAAAGGTGAATATATTCCCTCAAGTGGTATAATATGCCATAAACTGGTGTACCAACTTATGAAAATGACTATTAGCTAGCCTCACTTACGGATCACTCAAACGGTTGACTCAGACTCTTCGAATCGATAGTCTTAGAGCATCTCCAATGTAAAACTCCATTTTTTCCTTTAAAACAGAGTAAAAGTGAAAATGGAGTAAAATTGCTCCAACTCTACTTCATTTTCTATTCCATAATGGAGTAATGAACAAACAAAAAATAGATTACTCCATTTATGGAGTAAATTTCATTATGGAGTGAGATATGAAATTGGGTTGGAACATTCTTTACTCTATATTCATTTTTACTCCATTTTAGAGGAAAAAATAGAGTAGGGATGGAGATGTCCTTACAATGATTAGTACTTATGAGAGGACGTAAAAGAACAGTTACGTAAGTCTTATAAGTAAAATATATAATAAGCATATATGAGCAAGGAGTCACATTCAAGAGCAAATGTAGTGTTCTTTCCGAGAAATTTCCTCCACATGCCTAGATGGTACTACATGCCAGTTAATTCCAATTCCATCATTATTGATCTGAATATGATCGCGAGACATTATTTGACTAGCTAGTTTTCCTCTCTTTTATAATTTAATTAAATAATATTTCGACCATATAACACCAGTTAAGAAGGTAATCAAAACATAACCGAGAATCTTGAATACTTATAAAACGCAAGAAGCCAAGAAAATATCATTTAAATTATACTTTTGGAGCAAAATAACTCGAATATGCAAGTCTACTGAGTCACCTGCTCTAACACTGTATGTTAGGTTTTCCAGAAGTTTTACTATTTTTGAGTTGGACAGAATTTAGGGGTGCTTTAAATTCACCCCACGAATCAATTAAATTTTCACATATATTATTAATTAAAAAATATTAAATTAAACAATAAATAGCTACAAAAAATAAAAACACTAATTTTAACGATGCTAACGCTTCCAGCGAAACCCTAAAACCTAAATTTTAAATTCTAAACCTTATACCCTAAATTCTAAACCCGAATCCAAACCCCTAAACCCAAACCCTATATCCTAAACCCTAATCCTAAACCCTAAACTCAAACTCTAAACCCTAATCCTATACCCTAAACCCAAACTCTAAACCCTAATCCTAGACCCTAAACCCAAATTATATACCTTAAACCCAAAAAATAGACTATAAACCTAAACCCTATACCTTAAATCCAAGTCTTAGATCCTAAACCTAAACCGTAAACTTAACCCAAACCCCATAAAATCTAAGTTTGGGGTTTGGGTTTAGGGTTTACCCTTTGGGTTTTAGGTCTAGGATTTGGGTTTAGGGTATAGGTTTTGGGTTTAGGATTTACGGTTTGGGTTTAGGATTTACCGTTTGGACTTACGGTTAAAGTTTTGGGTTTAGGGTATATAATTTGGGTTTAAGGTTTACGGTTTGGGTTCAGGGTCTAGAACTTGGATTTAGGGTATAGAGTTTAGGTTTATAGTCTAGTTTTTAGGTTTAGGGTCTATGATTAGGGTTTAAGGTATAGGGTTTGGGTTTAGGAGTTTGGATTTAGGTTTAGAATTTAGGGTATAGGGTTTAGAATTTAAGATTTAGGGTTTAGAGTTTAGGTGGAAGCGTTAGCGTCGTTAAAATTAACGTTTTTATTTTTTGTAGCTATTTTTTATTTAATTTAATGTTTTTTAATTAATAATCTATGTGGAAATTTGATTGATCATAAAAGATGAGGTGAATTTAAAGGTTCAACTTAAGGTGAACCTAAGTTCTGTCTTTTGAGTTTGACTGTAACTAGTGAGTAGTTAACTAACTGTCACTAAAACCCAAGTTCTATACTGTATTCAGGTACATATATGCACATCGATTGAATTTGAAAATACTGGAAATTATTGAATTCGAATGTCAAATTATTTGTAAATTCATATCCCTTATATATTAATTGAGGAACATTTGAAAAGATGTAACCTCAATTTTGTATTAATTAAAAGAGACCCCAATGCATAGGTGTCACTCAATTAGGTAGTCAATTACATTCAATTGAAAAATAAGTAGGTCCACATTCGATTTTTATATGTTGTTAGATATATAAGTTGGTCAAACTATATGATATAATGATATGATATGATATTTTTTTTCCTTAAATAAAACCTACGGAATTACCATAAATGACTAATATATATATGACAATTAATAAGTTTAATAATAAAGATTTGATAACAATGTATATCTCCTTCATCATTTTTTGTTTAATTTTATATTA
The DNA here is from genome assembly GCF_020379485.1 of Brassica napus. Lineage (NCBI taxonomy): Eukaryota > Viridiplantae > Streptophyta > Magnoliopsida > Brassicales > Brassicaceae > Brassica > Brassica napus. Next base: position 28,540,590 of record NC_063436.1, on the reverse strand, counting down.
TTAAAATAAATTAAACAATCAAATTAGCTATAAAAAGAAAATTTAGATTTTTTCGTATATGTTATATTTTGAATTTTTAAAAACGATAATAAATGACTAAAACTATTAAAATTATTATGTTAAAAATTAATGATCAATGGTTTAACATTTTTATTATAAGAAGATACACATGATTTTAAAACCATATGAGTAAAAATATCATTTAATAATAAAATAAATATATATATATATATATTAAACACTATATACCATAAGATTACATAAATATTTTAATATTAAAATTTTCAATGAATTTTCAAGAACATTTATAAATTATAAACTTATTAAAGATTTCAGATTGAAAATTTTTTTATCGATGATTTAAATATTTTGTTATAAAACGATATGAACGATCATAGAACCGTATGATTATAAATTCTTATTTAATAAATAACTATACAAAATATACTATTCCTAGAAAAATAGGTTGGTCTATCTTAACTTATATTACACTTTTTATTAAACTAACTATCGAATTGATAAATAACGTACCAAAAAATGTTTTGCACTTTCCTTAAATAAAAGCTACGAAATTACCTAATATGATTAACGTATATGTGAAAATTAATTATAATGAATAATAAATATTTGATAACAATTTTTGTATCTTAGTTCTTTTTTTAATTTTATATTATTAAAATATATTTAAAAATCACATTAAATATATAATAAAAACATTTATAATTTTTCTTATATGTTATATTTTGAATTTTTCAAAACGTCTATAAATTATTAGAAATTTGAAGATCCCCACTCTGAAAATTTTGTGATCAATAGATTTTTTTTTGTCATAATAAGTTACAAATGATCATAAAATTGTATTAATATGAACTTTTATTTAATATTATAAGAAGATACACATTATTTTAAAACCATATGAGTAAAAAATATCATTTAATAATAAAACATATATATTTATATATATATATAGATTATACTATATACCATAAGATTACATAAATATTTTAATATTAAAACTTTCAATGAATTTTCAAAAAATTTATAAATTATAAACTTATTAAAGATTTCACATTGAAAATTTTGTTATCGATGATTTAAATATTCAGTTATAAAATGATATGAATGATCATAGAACTGTATGATTATAAATTCTCATTTAATAAATGACTATATAAAATATACTATTCTTAGAAAAATAGGTTGGTCCATCTTGACTTACATTATATTTTTTATTAAACTAACTATCGAATTGATAAATAATCTACCAAAATTTTTTTTGCACTTTCCTTAATTAGAAGCTACGAAATTACCTAATATGATTAACGTATATATGAAAATTAATTATTATGAATAATAAATATTTGATAACAATTTTGGTATCTTAGTTCTTTTTTTTTTAATTTTATATTATTGAAAGATATTAAAAAATCACATTAAATATATAATAAAAACATTTATATTTTTTCTTATATGTTATATTTGAATTTTTCAAAACGTCTATATATTATTAGAAATTTGAATATTCCCACTCTGAAAATTTTGTGATCAATAGATTATTTTTTTGTTATAATAAGTTACAAATGATCATAAAATATAACGCATATGAATTTTTATTTAATAAATATTCAAACTAAATATATATATATATATATATATATATATAAACACTAATGATTTAAAGCAACAAGATTGGCTGATCAATTTAGTCGTCGAGTTGAAATATTTCAAAAGTATGTGAAAGACTAAAATCAAAGTACATATGGATTTAGAATAGTAGTTATATTTTACTAACCAAATACCGAAAAAACCGAACCGAACCGAAACCAATCCGATATCCGGATTGAACACCCGTAATCCAAATGAAGCCAAACTATTGTTTCATTCTCCAAAATATAATAAAAATAATAACTTAATCCCGCGCAAGGCGCGGGTCTTATCCTAGTAAGTATTAAAGTACGATATATATACCAATTCTTTTATGGGTAATTGTAAGAATTATAAGCAAAAAAACGATTTTCGAAAATTTCATTACATATATAGTGAACATGGAACGATGGATTCTTATGATTTGATGAGTTGTCCAGCGTTCGTTACATGCATGCATTCAGTGCCTCGGTGTCACGATATTCAGTTTTTATGATTATCGAACTTACGATTACATGAGATCTGAAAACTTAGCAAAATATTACAGTATATCTTTCTACATATTGCTAACTAGATCTTCGTCATTTTTACTTTCTACATAACTGAAATATAAGTTCCACGTTTATCGTTTTTAGTATGATCGTTGATTATTTATATTACAAATTTACAATATTCTGAAGTCCAGATTTATACATATATAGTATGTTTTTATTAAAGGAAAATTTTGAGACATTTATCATCGTAATCTTATTTCGCCGAAAGGTAAAATATAACAATAAAATTGTAAGAGAAAAATGACGGCTTCTCGAATCACAGTCCTCGCCGCTTCATTGAACCTAAGCATGCATGGCGTCTGATTGCCCTGACGGTGCCGACGGAATCTGACTTTGACTCATTCTCCCTTCTTAGTATTAATCTTTATTAATCTTACTAGTAATTAATTAATTTGCAGATTTCTTTTGACCTCCAAAGTTTCAACACTATTTTATTTCTGTTAAGAATATGTTCTCTCATAAAAATCATAAACATTCCCTGTTGGTGTAAGAAGAAAGGTGAATCTATAACTTCAATTAATAATTGATCTATATGAACGAATGTAATGATCATCGTACAATGAATAATCAGTTTTTAGAAAACTCACATGGACAATGTCTTTCAATGCTGCTCCACATGAAATTATACACTACGAGTGTGAAATTTTGGACTGATTTTTTTTATCGAATACCACCCCCCCCCCCCCCCCCCCCCCCCCCCCCACACTCAAAATCAAATACTTTAAGAAGATAAACCATTGGCAGTAACTTTTAAAAAGGAGATTTCGTTCTCAAACCATAACATAATACTGTCTCCATTAATATAATAAATGTATCTCGTGAGTCAACATGATGTAGGCAGAATTTAGAACATTAGTACGTCACGAGGAGGTAATGACGGTCTTAACTTGTTCATGGCTTTCCGCAAACGTATTTTCAGCGTGAATATTCATTTTGTTTATTTCTCTTGACAATTTAGTTAAACATCAAATTCTAATCCATAGATTTTCAGTTACGTATAAATAATAAATATGAATTTGGTGTCGATCACACCTTACAGAATATTTTCACACTGAAAATCGAAATATTTGATTCTTCTAAAAAGTAAACTCTGTGTAGTTATCTCCAATTCTCCATGAGTAATGTTAATTAATAATAAAGATAGAAAATCTGTGACATGATAAATGTTCTCCAGTGAAGATGGAAAACGAATCTGCATAATTCATACTTTAGCTTAAAAACTCGGAAAATATTTAGCATAAAAAAAACTCGGAAAATATTTGGTAAAGAGCTTATGTAGTTACGGTTATTCCACATAACATTCCATCTTTATTAGTTTCTGAAAATATATTTCCACAAGTGGGAGTATTTTTCTTTCGGTAAGTTTATATATATTATTAAACGGCTCACACCACAAGTCTAACATGTATTCCTTATTAAACCCTACGGGTTTAAATGGTAACCAAGAGAACGAAGAGGAACACTGCATTCCTTAATGTTTCTCAAAAATGTTACCATTCGGGAGGAATATTTTTTCCTCTTCATTCCTTCTCATTCCTTTTTTTGTAGAGAATTATAATGCAAATTTGTTCCTTGTTAATTTTTATAAGGAACTCTTGTTCCTCATCGTTCCCAAATTTTATTCCTATTCATTTTTTTCCTAATCATTCCTAATGTTCCTTGATGGTTACCAGTCACACCCTACGGGGCCGATTCAATAATTATAGCGAGTCCTCAGGGCCGATTCAATAATTATAGCGAGTCCTAAATCTTTTTTTAAACCCCTAAATTTTTTTTTTTATTAAAAGTTTATGATAAATAGTTTTTCAAAATATTATAAGTAACTTTTTAATAAAATTTATGCTAAATTTTTTATATAAAAATTTTTGGACCCTCGTATTATTTTTCTTTGCATACAAATATGTATTTTGAATCAGGCATTTAATTATTAAAAAAAAGAAAAGAACTCGAAATTAGACCCGGAAGGGTCATACTGTTTGTCCATCATCTAAACCGGCACTAAAAATGTTATTTTCTTTTCACAAAGTAGAAGATTTTTGGGAAAACTGTTTTTTTTAGAGCAAAAAAATAGTAACTATGTCCCTTTAGACTAATCTATATTTTGTGTCATATTTTCCTATAATACCCTTTAATATTTATGAAAATAATTTTAATAAATAGTTTTACAAACAAAAAAAATTTGGAAAAATAGTAACATTTGTTAAAATACCTATATGAACTTAATGGTATATTTTCCAGTTATAAAAAAGTTAAAATTATAAATTTCAGATTATGTTCTAAAAAAAGTAGAAATGACATTCTACGAAGTAGAAAACGAAATCTATTTTTTTCATTGAATCTACAATGTTTAGAATAAGTGATCTACGTAAATATGAGTATTCTACAAATATGTAGAATACACATTCCGCGCTTAACCTACCATTCTAAAATTCTTAGAAATCAAAATCTACACATTAATCTAATTCTAAAACATGTAGAAACCGACTTCTATAGATTTACTATAAATCTAAAACATGTAGAAATCAAATTCTAAAAATTACTATAATTCTAAAAAAACTGTAGAAATTGATTTCTACATATTAGTTGTATTCTACGGATAAGAAATCAGTTCCTAAAAATATGGAAACAAAATATTTGATAATATTCACTTTTATATTTTTTTTAAAAATCGATTTTTAAAAAAAAAAAAAAACGAAAAAGAACAAAAAAAAAACGACAAAAAAACCTTGGCAACCTTCTTCGCCGTCTTCTATATTCCATTGATTGTTCACAAAATTTTCACAAAATTTTCACATTATTTCTACCATGATTCATGTTTATGCTTCATGTGGTGTTTGGGAATTGGTTGTATCTTCAGGTTGGAGTTTTAATGTTGATAAAAAGAAAGGGGGAAGGTTACTTGCTTTGGAATTGAAGTCTTCTCTCGAAGAGTTACAGAAAATTGTTATAGAGGATTTTGGTTTTGAAGAAACAGATGCTGATTTGGAGTTGAGTTACCTTCCTATTGGATTGATCAATTCATCAAATTGTCCACCAGTGATCATTGGAAACTCAAGGCAAGTTCAAAATTTTCTAGGGTTTTGTAAGAAGCATCAGTCAACTCAATTGTGTGTCAGCTATAAAGCAAAGCAAGGAAATCCAAATAAGATCGATATTGATCTTAATAAGATGCCAACTGATGCAAGTACTAGTGAAGAGAACAAGCGAAATCCTTGTGACATTGGGACTGCTTCAAATATTGTTAAGGGGGCTAAGCATAACGAGAAGAAGAAAGGGAAGATGAAGCAAAGTGAAGTTGATGGAGATGATTATGATGCTGACAAGCATAACGAGAAGAAGAAAGGAAAAATGAAGCAAGACGAGGTTGAAGGAGATGATGATGATGCTGAGAAGATCAATTCTGAAAAAGAAAACAGAGAAAAATTGGCAAAGAGTCAGGTGGTCGAATTGGTTAAGACGGGAGATCTTTTCCTCAACAAAACAGTTTTGAAAGCGAGGTTTGAGTTATGTGCAATGAAGCATAACTTTCACTACACAGTTACCAACTCCAATAAATCAGTTTGGTGTATTAGATGCGCTGATAAGGTGTGCTTTTGGGGTGCTCGAGCTGAGTGTTTGAAGGGCTCCACATATTTTATTATTAAGAAGTATGTCGGTGTACATTCCTGCGCACCTTCAAACAAAACCAGTGCCGGAAGGACAGCTTCAGCGAAAACGATAGGCAATCTGATAATGCATAAATATGAAGGTATCAAGGAAGGGCCTAAAGCGAAAGATATTGTTCAGATTATGCGTAATGATTATGGATGTGAGATCTTTGATTCTTTAGCATGGGATTCCCGTGAATATGCAGTCAACGCTGTTAGAGGTATTCCAGAGGAAAGTTATGGGAAAGTACCAAAATATTTGCACATGCTGCGAGAGGCCAATCCGGGTACACATTCCTCTTACAAGACTGACGTCGATGGTAGATTTCGATATCTGTTTATAGCGTTTGGTCAATCGATCAGAGGCTTTAACACAGTCATGAGGCGTGTCATTGTTGTCGATGGAACATTCTTGAAGAGTAAATTCAAAGGGGTGCTACTGGTTGCAACTGCTATAGATGGAAATTCAAATTTATATCCTATTGCATTTGGGATAGTAGACTCTGAGAATGAGCAGTCTTGGGAATGGTTTATGAGAGAATTAAAAGTTGTTGTTGCTGATGATAATGGTTTGGCTTTTATTTCGGATAGACAAGTGTCAATAGGGAAGGCACTAGAGAAAGTGTATCCGCTAGCGAGACATGGTATTTGTATTCATCATTTGTTGAATAATGTGATATCATATTTCAGGGGGAAGGGATTAGCTCGGTTGATTTCTAAGGCTTCAAAGGCTTATAGAGTGGTTGATTTCAAGAAGACGTTTTATAGTGTACACACCACAATGACATTGAAGTCGGTTAAGACCACTCATAGGTACATAGGAAACATTGTACGGAGTGATGTGGAAATGCTTTTGTATTGTCAATGACTGCACGGCCTTGACAATCCGAGGAATAAGCTGCGCGAAAGCTTCCACTTCCTTGATTTTTTTTTTACCCCCGCAGTCAAACACCTGGATATTCCTAGTCACAAAACTGATGCATAAAGCAATCCAATGGTTGCAATTGACCCAGACATGAACGTACATCCGATCCACATCGACAATCCACAACATCTGTGTTTTTCCATGGGAAGGCAGTTCACCTTTACCGTATTGCAGTAGTAATGGATCCATAGTGTATTTCTTAATACCCTTACAGAAATTCTGGTAATCCTTAGCAATGAGGTCGCTGAAGACGCATGTCATGAAAGCAACACGGTCTACGTTCCATCGTTTCAATGTTGTTCTTTCCCGGAAAACATACATTATAGCATCAATTTCCTACAAAAACAAAGACAAATCTATAATGTATACAGTAATATAATAGGTAACATTTTATAGAAATAACCAGTCGAATGCTTACGTAATTTTTAAGCCAACTGCTGACAGACATAATACGTCCGGCTAAATCACCGTCTAACATAGAAGGACCAATCTGTGTAGCTCTGTAAACAAAATACAATGGTAGAGATGTCAATTATTAAGACAATCAACCGAATGATATATACAAAGGAATAACATACGTTCGTGTATCTTGCCAGTCCTGCATCTTCTTAAAATCTGTAGGATGCACAAACACCAAGCAGCGATCAGGGAAATTTTCGCCGTCTAGCTCTATATCTCGGTAATCTAATCGGATCGCTGGCTTCTTCAATGATTTTTGAAGTTCCAATGAATCTGTTGGCTTCTTCAATGATTTTGGAAGTTCCAACCAATCCAATGAATCTTCGACTTTAGCTTGAGAAGGATTCAAACCTTTCACAAATGTGTCTAATGGAAGGTTCTTCATGCAACTTTCCAAAAACTCTTGTGTACCCATACTAAGATCACTAGCTGATGATTGAGTAACTTTTGCACGAGGTAAATTGACACACGAATCAGCAGTCTTTAACTCTTGGTTTTTTACAGCCTGTTGACAAACACGTACAATTACAAATTACACATACAAATTGCATGTTCAAAACAGAGAATAGACATAAACGCCAAGTTCGAAATCCATAATAAACACACAAACTTCCAAATACATATTACATTAAATATAGTGATTACATAAACGACAAGTTTCAAATACATATTACCGCCTCATTCCAAGTTCTAACAACCTAGCTTCAAAGACCTACATTCCATCGCCTAGTTCCAAGCTTTCAACAACTTTTAACTCTTTCTCTTAATAGTTACCTTTTTCTTTGATGGAGCAGTGCCTTTTTTGCTGGTGCTAGGACCACTGTTGATTTTGGTCAAGCTAGGACCGCTTGCTTGATCACTCTTTCCCATCAATTCAGTCACCACTAAACTTGTCCTGAGCTGTGTAACCTCAGCCTCAATTTTCCCCAATCTGTCGGTTACAACGGTCTCAAATTGCTCAGTTCTCTCTGAAGCTGTCCTGAGTTGTGTAACCTCAGTCTCAATCTTACCCAACCTGTCCGAGAACTGCTGACAGAATTTTTCCCCAAAAGTAGTAAAAGAAGCTTGTACCAGATCCTCCAAGAAATTTTTCATATCTGTGTCAATATTTCCTTTTGATGAAGCAGCTAGGTGGCACAAAACATTCTTCTTCCTTGACTCTGCTCCTCGGTCTGCATGCTTTCTCTTGTTTCTTCCCGAAACATCAGCTGTGCCATCAACATTCCCTGCAACATGACTATTTTCACCTCTCTCAGTATCAGCTCTTTGATCATCTCCTTTCTCTTCGCCAGATTCCTCAAATTCAGAGTTTGTAGCTTCTTTTACTCCCCAAACATGATTGTTCCAATCATGTTTACTATTGATCATATCTAAAATACGATCTACTCTTTCATCTTTCTTCTCATCCTTCTGTACAAAATCAGTTGCCAAAAGGACCACTCCATCTATGTGGGATTCCATGAATGAATGCAAAATCTCCTACAAACAATCAAATCATTAGTAAAGTGAACAAGACAATAAATATTTTAATTTGAAAAAAAAATTTGCATACGTTTTCTGGGAATAAGTTCTCAACGCCAATGATATCTTCATAAGAACATTTTGCACATCCTCTCCAATTACCACACAGTGGACCTGTAAAATTTTTACTGACTTTTGTGCCACAAATCTCTCCTAAAGCAAGAACAACTTCCATTATCCAAATTTGGAAACCAAACAAAAATCCTTCTATCAGATACCCCTCTTTCTGCTCTAATTTATGCCTTGTTTTATTAATTTGCTTCAGAAGGAAATCAAACGAATACATACCCCATGGGTAATTCCGAAGCTTCTCCAAATCCATCGCCAACTTCATGTACAGATGCGGGATATTCACCTTCTCATCCTTTCCCATCACCACACCCATAATAACGCAAAGATATATCAGTCTCACCCTATCAACCCAAGTCCAGGTATTGCTCTCTTCCAAATGCTTCTTTTTTATGATCTGCAAATTTATTTTTTCATTTGTCTTTATCTGCTTGCTCCAAAAACCATTATCGTCTTTCCATGTCACTAGCCCATTGTTATTCTCTCGCTTCACTTTCAGACCAGTGACAGCATGATACTCTTGCAATCCAAAACGCATAGGTCTCCTAGCGAAAGTGAACCACTTCTCATGTCTCTTGCTTGTCATCAACTCCTTACACAAGAAAGAGTGTACCAACCTCGCCGAAAACTTCAGATCATTCTTCTGGATAACCATAATCTGTGAAAAAATGGGATCTTTCATAACTTCATCGAATTCTGGTTCCATTTTTTCTTTTAGCAACTCGAGAAGTTTTAGTCGGCAGCTGTTATTAATCTTCTTAACCTGAGGTTCCAATCCCTCACCGTATAAACGATTAGGCAACTCCAACTCCATATCTGAAATTTGAAAACAATACAGCATATATCTATTAATAACAAAAACCTAAAATTCCTAAATCTATCCCAAAAATATGATTTAAACCATGATTGTGTACAAAATCTTTTCTAATCATCACCTTAACACATGATTGAAGCCTAAATATCTTAACTAACTCAAAAATTTACCTTTTACCTTTCTATTTTCAAACTCTAAAAAGAAGTGGAGATAGAGTTTCATACCTTTGCAGAACAAACTAAAGAGTGATAGATTCGTAAAAAGCTCACGAAATCGTATGAGTTAGGCCAAATAATCGTCCAAATCAGAGAATTGAGTGAGTTAGGGTTAATGAACTTTGGGTGAGAATTTGATTTTCTCCCCCTTTGTTCGTGAATGGGAAATTAAGGGTTTCGTCCCAGAGAAATCGAGCTTAAAGAGTTGAAATCATGCTTGGTCGGTTCAAATCAAGTGGGAATCAACCCGGATATAATCATACAAAACCAAAAAAATCGATTTGGGATTCTTTCCTGGGCACGGGATCGATCGATCTATCCTTAGTGGATCGGTCGATCTGTAAAGAATCGACCTTCGCCGATCGAGTGAAATGGACCAGGTCGATCAGTATATATTTCGCGTTTTTTTGTTCTGAATAATTATCGGGATCGATCGATCCACTGTAACTTGTAAAGCTGGATCGATCGATCCCGCTTGTCGAACTCATTATTTATCTTTTTTTAAAAATTACAATTTTAAGGGCATTACTGCCATTTTCGAAAAAATTAGTCTAATAGGACATAAAGTAGTACAGATTAGTCTAAAGGGACATAGTTACCTTTTTTTTGCTCTAAAAAAACAGATTTCCCAACATTTTTTCTATTCACAAAGTAGAACAACTTTTGTTTGTTAAAAGCAGTACACCAAAACCAGTAGTATACAACAAGCCTTTTCAAACACAATCCACTATACAGATGCGGCGTGTTTAATGCGATTTGGTAGCTTAGCAATACTTTCTAAGAAAATTAATTACATGTGAACAGATTTGTTAATACTTATTTTGAATTTGTAATCACTTTTTTTGTATAATACTAATGTTAATACTCAATTTTAATATGACAAGTCTCTCAAAATAGTCATTTTTAAGTTTTTAACATAAAAATAGTTTTCAATAAAAATAAATATAAAAATAGTTTTTTATTTATTTTAAATTTTTGAATATTTATTTTTTATTTTTTAACATTTGAAACTCTATCTTCACAATCTCATTTTTTCGCCCTAAATCCTAGATTAATTAACTTTAAGGTATACATATATTTTTATTCTTTAATAAAATTTTTTAGTCATTTTACTTATAGAAAACTAGTTTTGTGAAAAAAAATTAATTATGGCTATCATAGAAAAATCCTCTTTTTTTGGTAACTTAAAATTTAAACATTAGTTTAATTGATTAGAGTTGTGAACGAAACAGTTCTTTGCAATCGAAGTTAGTTAAAAATTTAAATCTGAATAGAAAGGAAGCATGGACCATAAACTACCTAATAAATGGAAATAAAGGAATATAACTTTAATTGTTTATAAAATTTCCAATTTTAAATAGTATCACGAGGACCCGAGTAAGTGACCAGTCCAACGCTACTTCCGCGAAGTTTCTCCCTCGTTTTTTTCTTTTGTTTTCTCGAGAAAGTGACTGGAAAAATCAGTTTAGCAGAGAATCAAAAAGAGCAAGAGGGAAGTTGCTGAGAAACTCCTCTCCTCTCCACTTTCTCTTCCTCCGTCGATAAATCCAGGTAAGCAGCGTAGAAAACTTATATATTTTACTTTTCCCGAGATTTTATGTTTTTCTCTTTCCTCTTAGCCTTTTCGTGCGTTTGTTTATTCGATTCGCTCTGGCGCGATTCACGATGTTATCCTGCACGTTTGTTGGACTGAATCAGATTCTCCTCCTCGATTTGAATTTCGAATTTCCGGGAAAACTCTCGTTTCTGTGATTTGCGGACTGTTCTTCTCCGTTTCGGAAAGTTTGTTATCGTATCGGTGCTGCTGGTGAGTAGAACGAGATTTCTTAATCTGTAAATCTTCGAATCGCATTTCTGAACTAGATTGAGGTTTTTGGATTTATAGATCTCACTGTTTGAAGACGAAGAAGAACTGTTTCTAATTTTGAGCGTATTGGTTAATCAACAGGTGTTATCTCTCCTGCGACGTAGCCATGAGTGGTGGACAAGGACAGTTCAATAACTCTCCGCGAGGGGAAGATAAGGACGTGGAGGCTGGAACGAGCAGCTTCACTGAGTATGAAGAGAGTCCCTTCGACATTACCAGTACTAAGAATGCTCCCGTTGAGCGTTTGCGCCGTTGGAGGGTAAATGCATTTGTTTGATCTGTTAAAAGTTGCATTTCTTTTGTATCCTAACATTCTGGGAAACAATTTGTAGCAAGCGGCGCTTGTGCTTAACGCGTCTCGTCGGTTTCGTTATACTCTGGACTTGAAAAGGGAAGAAGATAAGAAACGGATGCTGAGGAAGATGAGAGCGCATGCCCAAGCTATTAGAGTATACACATAAGCTTTGCTAGTTAATTTTACTTGTATGTAAACTCTTACGCGGTGTCTAATCAATGCTGTTTGCTTCCTTAGGCTGCACACCTTTTTAAAGCAGCTGCTAGCCGCGTTAATGGTAACTTTTTCAGTTTCTTATTCTTTTCCTTATTATTATTTGTTCCCCTGCAGTGTCATAGGGATTGAGTGATTGCCATTATAATATATTTTGTTGTATGTAGTTGACTGATGTTTATTTCTCTTTTTAAGGAATTATTACAAGTTCACCTCCCTCTCCTGGCGGTGGTGATTTTGGTATTGGACAGGAGCAAATTGTATCGATATCAAGAGATCAAAATATAGGAGCTCTGCAAGAACTTGGAGGGGTTTGTCTTTGCTTTAGCTCATTTTTTACTTTATTTCTCAGCCATAAAACTTATTCATTTATGTTTATTCTCTGTTTTATTTCATTAGGTCAAAGGGTTATCTGGCCTGTTGAAAACAAACTTGGAGAAAGGTATACATGGGGATGATGATGACATATCGAAAAGGAAATCTGCTTTTGGATCAAACACATACCCCCAGAAGAAAGGGAGGAGTTTCTGGGTATTAATACTTTAAACATTTACTTTTTTTTTCTAGCAGCTTCTACTAGGCTAATATTTATCCGCTTCAATCTGTGGGGCTATTCCAGTTAATTAATATCTAATTCCTTCGTTTTTTTTGTTTAATCATGTACAACAGAGGTTTGTATGGGAAGCTTCTCAAGATCTTACTTTGATCATACTGATTGTCGCAGCAGCTGCTTCTTTGGCATTGGGAATAAAGACCGAGGTATTCAGTTTAGGAACTGGTACATTGTATATTTCTCAGCGCATGCCTTGAAACATTGGGTCATTTTCTAAGTGACATTGTTTTATAATAGTTGACAAAATATTATAAAACAAGACTTTCCAGGAATTAAAAAACATTTTTTTCTGTCTTCCGTACGCTGAAGCTATTGACTATCCGTTCCTATGCTTTTATACTCATCCTTTGCTCTATGAGAGTAGAAAGTTGTTTTATCTCCATTATCCAAAGTTGTATAGTTTCTTAAATTTTTCCTGAGCTTTCGGTATCTCTTTTGCGGCCTTCTTAGGGTATTGAAAAGGGATGGTACGATGGCATCAGCATTGCTTTTGCCGTTCTTCTTGTCATTGTGGTGACAGGTATTGATATTCTTTACTAAACCTGATTTCACTCATATATGTGATTGCTGCATGTATTACACTAATTTCAATACCTTTTCCCTTGGCAGCTACCAGTGATTATCGCCAATCTCTTCAATTCCAGAACTTAAATGAGGAGAAGAGAAATATACGTCTAGAGGTTAGAGCTTGGATAATCATGCAGCTAAAGGATAATATCATTTTTGTTGGTTTAATTTTTGAAAGTGCATCGTGGCATGCTTAGGTTACCCGCGATGGGAGAAGAGTTGAAATTTCAATTTATGACATTGTGGTAGGCGATATCATACCTCTCAATATTGGTGATCAGGCAAGTTGCACAAATTTTTCAATGCAGTAGTTCTTTTTCGAAGTTCAGTATAGACATAATTTATGTTTAATCTGAAAACAATTTCCTTAGGTACCTGCTGATGGAGTTTTAGTTGCTGGTCATTCCCTTGCGGTTGATGAGTCCAGCATGACTGGGGAAAGCAAAATTGTACGTGTTACACTCTGCCTTTGCATTTTGCAACGGTGCCATCTTTGCATTTCATGTGTCTGAGCAAACTGTTTTTTCGCAGGTTCACAAAAACTCTACTAAGAATCCATTCCTAATGTCTGGTTGCAAAGTTGCAGATGGCCATGGCACAATGTTGGTAAGACTTGACGAACATCAACTTTACTTTCTGTGACAGAGTAACTGTAGTCTTTGTAAAGAAAAATTGGAGAGTTTTTTAACTAAGTATCCTTGGTTGGAGATTCTCTGCAGCAAAACATGTTTTTATGAGAGAAAATTTGACTCGAGTGCGTTCAAAACTTCTGAAAAGGGTAGTTTCTTCCTGAATTGCTTATTTTAGTCTAAAATTTATCTTTGTAACTCAGGTTACTGGGGTAGGGGTCAACACTGAATGGGGTTTACTAATGGCTAGTGTCTCAGAAGACAATGGTGGAGAAACACCATTGCAGGTGAGTATCAACCCTTTATCTGCTCATTTTTTTAAGAAAAATTTGTTGCTCAGAATTCGTACCTACTTTGCTTCCTTCAGGTACGCTTGAATGGTGTTGCAACATTTATCGGAATTGTGGGGCTTACAGTTGCTGGCGTTGTATTATTTGTCCTTGTCGTCCGGTGCGGTTACATTTTCTTCTGACAACTAAGTACCACATGGAGTAAATCTCACTTGTCATTCAACTAATCTTTGTTCTCTGCAGCTATTTTACTGGTCACACGAAGGGTGCAAATGGAGCCCCACAGTTCGTTGGAGGACATACCAAATTTGATCACGTGCTAGATGATCTTGTTAAAATCATCACCGTTGCAGTAAGTGTTTCTCAGAAGAAATCAGCATGGCTAATACCATCGTCAGCTTCTTATTCATATGTCTGACCAGTCAGCTCAACCTTTTGAGTATTGTAGGTAACAATCGTTGTAGTAGCAGTTCCTGAAGGGCTTCCTTTGGCTGTTACCTTGACGTAAGTCTACTATCTTCTATATAAATATTTTAATGATAGCAATTGCTTTGGCCTCTTTATTACATGTTCAAATGAATAGAAATTGATGAATCTGCTGTAAAATTCACTGGAACGAGTTTGTCTTTCGTGACTGATATCTTTTGTACTTCTTACTGGCAGTCTTGCCTATTCCATGAGAAAAATGATGGCAGATAAAGCTTTGGTATGTATCTTCTATTTTGGGACTCGATAAGTTTGTACTAAAATTAATACAAATTCATATAGTGAATGATATTGGAAGCTTATACGAATTTTAATTTCAGGTGCGTAGGCTTTCCGCCTGTGAGACCATGGGCTCTGCAACAACAATTTGCAGTGATAAGACGGGAACTTTGACCTTAAATGAGGTGAATCTTAGTGCTTTTCCTTCTTCTTTTTTTTTATTTGCTAACACACTAACAATTAGCAATATAAAGCCTCAGCCGTTCAAGTTACAGTTTTAGTACGCGTTTTCCTAGATGTGGGTATTTGAAATGTGTGCCCAACAAGCGAAACCTCTAATACTTTCTATTTTTTCAGATGACCGTTGTTGAGTGTTATACTGGGTTCCAAAAGATGGATCCTCCTGACAGCAGCTCGAAATTGCCACCTCCTTTTACATCTATACTTGTTGAGGGAATTGCTCATAACACAACGGGCAGTGTGTTCCGATCTGAAGTAGGATAAATTCCCTGGGAACTTATCTGATTTTCCATTTGGTTTCTACCTCAGTTGATTTAATGTAATAATGTATATGTAACAGAGTGGTGAGGTTCAGGTTTCTGGATCGCCAACAGAAAGAGCTATTCTCAATTGGGCGATAAAGGTTTATTTTCCAGCTACATTTCCCTGGTTACAGTTTATATAGCTGAGTGGAGAACTAATCCTTCGAATATTTTTTGAGCACTGCAGTTAGGCATGGATTTCGACGCTCTTAGGTCTGAGTCTTCTGCTGTACATTTTTTCCCATTCAACTCAGAGCAGAAACGTGGAGGCGTAGCAGTGAAATCAGTACTGTGTTTCCTTATTCTTAGCATCCTTTGCTCTTTGTTTTTTTTTTTAACTTAAATTTATCGTTTGTGGATGTTTCCCCTTGTTAATCAGCATCTTAATAAGGTTTTTAATTCAATTTCAGCCAGATTCGACTGTCCATGTTCACTGGAAAGGCGCTGCCGAAATTGTCTTGGGTTCCTGCACACACTATATGGATGAGAATGAGAGTCCTGTTGATATGAGTGGAGATAAGGTTGATCACTGAGTCCCTTTATCATGATATAATTTGTTGTAAAGATTTGGTGTCTTGATTGAAGACCGTTCGCTTACTGCAAGTCCAAGTTAAAACCACTCTTTATTTGTTTTTCTTTTACGCTATTAAGCTTTTGTTCTCAGATTAGTGCCAGATATGGCAATGCGAGCTTTGATATAAAATACTTGTTTTTTTTCTCTGAATCAAGTCTTCTTGTTTTAGATGGCCGAGTTAAAAAATGCTATCAATGATATGGCTGCAAGGAGTCTCCGTTGTGTTGCAATTGCCTTCAGAAATTTTGAAGCGGATAAGATTCCAACTGATGAAGATCAACTTTCTAGATGGGTATTACCTGAGGATGAACTTGTGCTGTTGGCTATTGTTGGTATCAAGGTAAGCAGTACCTTGCTCCCTGATGTGATTCTGTAAACCATATTGGTTGGTATTTAGGTAAGCATTACTTATTGCAAATTCTTCTACATTGTAGGATCCATGTCGCCCAGGTGTCAAAAATTCAGTTCTACTTTGTCAAAAAGCAGGAGTCAAGGTCCGTTGACATCCCATATGCTTCCTTCCCGGAGAGTTTCCATTCATATTTTGTTTATTTTCTAGACTGCTCTATTTCTCATGGGCGTGCATAATCTTCAAATATCCACTATTGGCTTCAGGTTCGAATGGTGACTGGTGATAACATTCAAACTGCCAAAGCCATTGCACTGGAATGCGGTATATTAGCTTCAGACTCAGATGCTAGTGAGCCTAATCTGATTGAAGGAAAAGTATTCCGTGCCTATTCAGAAGCAGAAAGAGATAGGATTTGTGAAGAGATATCTGTAAGAGTCTCACGATTTAAGTTGTGATCAAAGGCAGTTGTTTAATGGTAGCTGATGACATTGTTTGTAAACTTGAAGGTAATGGGTAGATCATCACCCAATGACAAACTTCTTCTTGTGCAATCGCTGAAGAGAAAGGGACACGTCGTGGCTGTGACTGGTGATGGAACCAATGATGCTCCTGCACTGCATGAGGTTCAATCAATATATTTACTCAACCTCGTATGTGTAACCTTGAATGAACACTATTAATATTAGAAAAAAAATTCTTTTTTCCTCTGAATTTCAGGCAGATATAGGTCTCTCTATGGGTATCCAAGGCACGGAAGTTGCAAAGGAAAAGTCGGACATCATTATCTTGGATGACAACTTCGAATCCGTTGTGAAGGTTAGTATGCTTTGGGGGTTTTATGATCTTTATAGTTATCTTGAATTGGATATTCATTTTTAGTAATGATGTGATTCCTCTAGGTTGTCCGCTGGGGTCGATCTGTGTATGCCAATATACAAAAGTTCATCCAGTTTCAGCTCACGGTTAATGTCGCAGCTCTTGTCATCAATGTCGTGGCTGCCATATCCTCGGGCGATGTCCCTCTAACTGCAGTACAGGTTCGATATATTACATTTATTCTTTCTCATCTGCACAAAAGCATTCACTGTTAGTAAAGACTGGTCTCCCCTAACTTTGTAGCTCCTCTGGGTCAATCTTATAATGGATACTCTTGGGGCTCTTGCTTTGGCCACCGAACCACCAACCGATCACTTGATGGATCGAGATCCTGTTGGCAGAAGGTACGACTTGAGCTTGAGCATGTCTAAAGTCTGAATAATCTCAATTTCTCTTCCCATTTACATATCTATCTCTTGTTTTCAGAGAACCTCTCATCACCAATATCATGTGGAGAAACTTGTTTGTACAAGTAAGTTATCTTCTTCTTCTTTCCCTCACCTGTCTAAAGATCACATTATCTAACCCTTTTATCTGCTGCTCCAATTGTTTTTGCATATGATTAGGCGATGTACCAAGTGACAGTCTTGTTAGTCCTCAATTTCCGTGGAATAAGTATCCTTAATCTGGATCATAAACCCAACGCCGAGAGAGTGAAGAATACAGTCATCTTCAATGCTTTTGTCATCTGCCAGGTAAAAAGATAGACACTGACTCCTCTGTACTAAGAAAAAAAGCTTGGACACATCAGAAAACAAACTTGATTCTAATTTTGTTAGATCTTCAACGAGTTCAACGCACGAAAGCCAGATGAATTTAACATTTTCCAAGGAGTTCTCCGTAATCACCTCTTTGTGGGCATCATCTGTATCACCATTGTGCTCCAGGTACTGATCATCTCTCTCTCCTTTTCCTGCAAAGTAAATTACATCAGGGAACATACATAAACGGTTTATTGCTCGTTGTTAAATGTTTTTAATAGGTAGTCATCGTCGAGTTCCTTGGAACATTTGCCTCAACGATTAAGCTTGACTGGGAGATGTGGCTCATCTGTATTGGGATAGGTTCCATCAGGTTTGTTTTGTTAACTTTGTCTAAGGTTGTTAATCATGTTCATAAACTCACCAGATACTTTCTGTTTTGTGTTTTTATATTTAACCAGTTGGCCTTTGGCGGTGATCGGAAAATGCATACCGGTTCCAGAAACTCCGGTTAGCCAATACTTCAGAATAAACCGATGGAGAAGGAATTCATCAGGTACGTAAAGTTACCGTTGCCAAACCATGAGATACGTGTAGAAAAGCTATAATCTCGTTACTAAAACCTTTTATATGTTTTGTTAACTTTTTCAGGTTAACGATTAGTTTGGAACGAGAACAGTTAAAAAAATACCAGAAGTGGATTTTAGTAGTATCCCTACCTGTGAATACGTTTTATACTATTTTACCTCTCTCTCTCGAATTACTTTCGCAAAATGCTTTAGTATCGTTTAAGTGCATAAAACAGAATGCAAAATATTACCTATTTTTGTTTAGTTGCTATTACTGTTGTTACCTTAAATGTTCAAAATTGAGATGAAACTAAAGTAGCTGATAATGTGTCCAAAGTGAATCATCTCTAGTACCCAATATGAATTTCAATATGGTTGAGTAAATTAACAGACTATCACTTCTTTATCTGAAGTCTCGAGAGACTGTCCTGATGCTAGTCCAAAGTTGAACAATCTCCGGAACCATTTATTAGTAGGCAGACTTGCCAATATAAGTTGTTTTGGTCTTTTTAGTTTATTAAAAAAACAAGAATATTAATGAACAATCATAAATTGAAAATTCTAAAAAAGAACAAGAATTACTATCATCATATTATTTCAAGAACCATTTTTCTGTTTTTAACACTTCCAAACTAAAACATCGTACCAACTAAGGAAGAACAAAGCCACAAAGAGCCAACTATAAAATATGAACTCTTTTCTTTCTTCTTCTAATGATTCATGCTTGTGGAAGAAGAAGAAGAAGACTTAGAGACTTAGAGTCCATCATTAACAGAACCAGGACTCAAAGTCCCTGAGCTACTCATCATCTCTCCACTTCTCACCTGTTCAAAGACGAGCATTTGCACCACCACACGCATTAATTGTTAACCTCTCGTTTTGAACTTGTACAGATAGTTTTCTTACCGTCCACTAGCCTACAGATTCTCTTCTTCTCATCTACTTCTTTGATGAATCTCATTGTCTTCATTGGATGATGATGTTGTTGCAATTAGTTTCTTCAAGCGTACACTCTTGGACAGCAATGGAAACTGAAACAAGAATCATTTATATTGAAACTTTATTTACAAGGCAAGAAGATAAGTCTTTTTTTTAAAAAGTATTTTACCTTGTGATGTTTTACCTTGTAAAGATAGATAGAAACTTGACATCGTCAATGATTACAATAATGCCTGAAGTTGTTAATTCATTTATCTTAAAGCAAATCCATTTTCTTAACATTATCAGATCTATAAGCTGATATTCTAATTTTGATTATAACCAAAGGACAAAAAGAAAAAAAAGGCGAGGATGAGGATTTGGAACACAAACCTAATAATTTCTCCTACAGACTGAAATGAATAAGGTTTGGATCTAAGTTTCATGAACTTCATAATGTTGAGTTAGTGAAGAAATCTCAAACAGAAAGCTAAAAATAAAAAGAGAAGTGCTCAATAGCTTTTGACATTCTGATTTATTCCACTGTACCATTTTGTTTGGTTAGTTATAAGAATTCAAATGAGCATGTTTTTTTTTCTTACCGAAATGAATGCAAGTTTATGTCTTTTATTTATTTATTGGAGATTGTTGAAGATCTCTTTGTTGATGACATGCTCTATTTGGACGATATTAAATGTCTTGGTAATGGATGGTAACTAATTGTAAATGCATGTTTTGGGCATTATTAAATTGACTTAGTAAGAGGGGTGTGTAATAGTAGAAGTGTAATTAAACATATTTCCTCTGTTGGATGGAATAAACTTATACAGTACATGCATAGGTAAGGAAAAGAAGATCCCACCAAATTTCTCAACGGGGTTGAGTACGGATCTAGAAATCCGAATCTTGTTTAATACATCTCTCCTATTGTAGAGTTTGATACTGAACTGCTTGATCTTTTGACATCACAATTTGTTTGTTTATACAACGCAAGAAACAGTTTAACCTATTGCATTAATTGTATAACAATGTTTGTTAATATTATCATCACCATTTTGACTATAGTCAATCATAATTTAATAAAAACAATTGCTAATACAAAATTTTATATTTAAAAATAATATTTATTTATATTTTATATAATTTTTACTAATATTCTTATTAACTTTTACTCATATTTTTATATAATGTTATTAAAGTTTTTATGTAAGCATAATTTGTGTTTATTTAATAATAATAACAATATTCGTTAAAAATTAGTATTGTGATTTTTTATTTCGGCTCTGTTAGACTTTGTGATTTTTCACAACACATTGACAGTCGTTGCAGTGGACTATAATGGTAAGTCTGATCTTCTAACCATGTGGCAACTTGAGGATGTCAAATGGTGCAAACATATATTCCAGCTTACCAAGACTTCAATTGTAGTCTTTGGGATTTAATGATTCTGCTCTATCAAAATCTAGTGTTATTGAGATTTGAATTCTTAACATTTTAATTCATGAAATAAGACTTTTAAAATATTGCATATATTCTCAAGATTCTTAAAATTATTGTAGTAGAATAATTTCGTAGATTTTTTAAATATGACAAACTCATTAGAATTCTTTATAAATTTAACAAATTTACTGATTATTAAAATCAACCAAGTCTACTTAAATTCATCTCCCACTAACTACTTTTTAAATTCTAAAACGATAATTAAAATAAAACAAAAAGAGTACTATGAACATAATTGATGGTATCCTAATAAGCATATGTTGACTTTATACCTAGTCATAAGAGAAAGCAAATATTAACCCAATTGCAAAAGAGGTTATAGAGAATCACTTTACTATCCATCTCTAAACTCTAGTTTCTCTAGTTTCTCTTCAGCGACTAACCCAGAAAGAAAGCCCTGAAGCTGTTGCAGTGACTTGTCGTAAGCTACATATAAACATATATGGCACAAGTGTAGATTTGCATTCATTGGTATCATATATACATAAAACATAAATATATATACTAGAGTTTCAGATTTTGAGATTCTGATGTAACAGACAGTGGAAATGGTGCATTGGTTTCTCCACAAGAGCATATCTTCCTTTGTCATAAGCTGGAGATTCGAGACCCCTTTGAACATTCTCACACAAGACAACATCTTCCATCTGATTCACCAAACCATAAACTCAAAATCTCCAAAAAGACATTATGTTTCAGTATAACAAGATCATTCTATCCTAGTACCTGAACTCTCTTGCTCTCTTCCAGACTTCTCCTGATGAAAGCTTCATCATCCTAAATCCAAAATTTTAAAATTACAAAGATTCCTATACAGGACCAGGCTGTGTATATTGGTTTTGTTTACCTTTAAAGAAGGATCAAGAAAATAGTCGAAGACAACTTTGCACTTCCTTGGTCCTAAAGGTATCACTAGATTTGTGTCCATCCAAGGTCCATACCTTAAAAAAAAACATAATCCATTGCAAGAGTGAGTCAAGTCACTAGAAGATGTGAAATCAAAACTTTGACTTCTGTTTACCTATTTATCATGAAATTTGGGTATACGAAAGCGTATAGAGCTTGAGATCCAAGCCTATCGAAACCGTCTTCTTCTTCACCAGCCTTGGATCCACCACCTCCACATTCTTGGATACTAACCCTTTCGAATAACTGATATATTGAAACACAAAGCGCATCTTAACAACTGCAGCTAACTAGAGATTAGAGTTTTGGTGTGAATATACCGTTGTAGAATAGGTTTCGAGGTCGAGGCCTGACATCAAACCTGTTGAGATCTATGCCTCTACACAGACATCAAGTTACCATTTGTTCAAGCACTTATGCACTTAGATAGTTTGGAATGCAAAACTCAGTAGCATGAAGTTGATGATGATAAGAGATATGATGCAAGACAGGTATGTAAAAGGGAGCACACTTTAGTTGTTTACCCTGAGTTCGGCCTCATTCGAGGTACCTACATCTCAGGGGGTAGGCAAGCTACCAATCCACTAGATAAAGAGGTTACAAGCTTTGTCTCTCACCCTCTCATGTGAATACAAAGCTATCTCTCAAACCCCTGTTTCCCCTCTCTCTAGTTTCTCTACTACCAAGCAATTATGTGCTTGTAGTACTCTCAGCCTAGGTGTTTATACACTCTAAAGCTCCTGGTGCTTTCGCACCCTTTGGTGCTCTTCTTCAGCGGCACACTCAACTCTGACCTGTTCTCTTTACTTTTATACTGCTGGAGCCTTAACCTAAAGCAACAACTAACCATAGTTAGAGCTAACCCTTGCTACCATAACTTGAGTTAAGCTTTGGTTCCTTTTGTCTCCTGCTCCTTTAACCCTTCACGCAAAGCAGTAACTAGCCAGCATGCTTTCTTTGTCTTATCTGAGACAAGCCTGCAAACGTACGAACTCATACGTAACGGAGAGAGAGAGATCACGTGAGTTAAGGGTTTAAGCTTATCCTTGAAACCCTCTTTGTCCATCCAAGGGTCTTGCTCCTCTTTTCAAATGAAACTCTCTTCAACTCATACTGAAGCTCCATCTGATTAATAACATGTCTTGGATTCAAACTAACTCCACAAATCTCCACCTTGGTTTGAATGCCAACCAGAACTTGGTTCTCAACCTTGCATCCTTGGATGTATCTTCTCCGGTTACACTTCTTATGAAGTTGTATCCTGCTGACACTGACTCGTGTCCCCCTTAGAATCAACTGTGATCTTTAACCATCTGGTCTTCACCTAGACTCACAGTATACTTCATTACTTGCTTCTGGAACTGTCCTGCGTCTGTCTCTGCAACAACCATTCTCAGCCTTCTTGATACTTCAGCTTCTTTTACACATGAGAGACTAACTGTCTCTTGTGTCTCTGTTTTCTGCTGCTATGTGTTCTTACTTGCAATGATCTCATACAAGAAGATTAGCTAAGTCTTCTGACTTGATCATCTCAATCTGAAACACAAACCTTGTATCTGTGCTGTCACCCTTTCTTGTTGTTGATAAACAAAATTCCAAGTTGCTTCTCTTCAGTCTTCGTGTAACTCACTTCAAACTTCCGTTCTCTTAGTTGAGTACCCACAAGACATCCTATAACAACCACAGAACACTCCCAAGCCAAACTGGTTTCTTTCATGGATTTGAAATGCTTCCCACAACACTGAACTTGAACCATTTCCTTGTAAACCCCATGATAAAGAAATTCTCTTGTTCTTCCAGCCTTAGAAGTAACTCCACCTGAGCTGTATACTCTTGGAATAACCCACCTGAACCTTTCAAGAACCATTCTCTCATGTCTTTGCTTGAGAAAACCGAACTGTTTCTCTTAACCAGTCGTCACTAACGTCCAACCACAAAGTCTTCCCTGTTTCACTTCTGTTAAAGCCACAAAACCAGCTTTAACACAACAGAGTTCTTCACAAGCTCCACCACTCATGACCTCTCCAGTCACAGACTTCTTCATAAGCTCCACCACTTATGGAATCTCCAATCACACAGACTTCTTCTACGGCTTTGATCAAGAAACCATAAGCCTGTTACAATGATTGCTTATTTTCTTTGTCCTCCTGCAAACTTGATTCCCTTGTCGACCTTTGATTCTCCTCATGTGCACTGAAGCTTGAATCAAAACCTCTTGAATCAATGCAGAAAAAAATATGCAGAATCATATTAGCCTCTTCTGGAGCTCTTGATTCACCTCTTGAACATTCTACTTGTTCAATCATCCTGTTTAAAAAAAAACAGAAACCACTAGCAGCTTTGAAACCCCTACTAGCACTCTTATACTCTGTCTCATATCAGCTACTGTGATATCCTGAGACATCTCCTTACAGCCACTTCTCATCACATCTAGAACCCATGATGACACTTGAGCTGTAACAGTACCCTGCAGTATATTTTCCACTATGCAGACTCCACCATAAAACTTGCCTTCTGCACCTTTTACCAAATGCAGACTTGACTTGAATCTCTCTATAAACAATCAGCTTCACTTGTAATTGTGCCTCTGATGCTTCTGAGTTCATCACTTGACTGTTCTGTAAGTGATCTCTGAGATGATTCATAAAGCCTTCTTATGATGTACTAGACACAATCAGTTTACGCTGATTAATCTTCTCCAAATGCAGCTTGCCTTTTCTGCATTTCTTGTCCTTTATGGGACTTCTTCTTCCTCAGTTGCTTGCAATCTTAGCTTGTGTAGCATATCGATGCACCACAACTCAACTGTCTTGAAGTGAATAACCTTGGAAACCTCCTTGCATTCTCTGCATTTGTTTCCTCCAGACTCTCCACTATGGGATACCCTGAACCACTTCAATACTCTTTACTAAGCTCACACTTTTGTGTCTTTCTGAAAAAATATCAGAACCTGCAACTCTTCTTTTAAGGATTGAATATTCACAAAGCTTCCTCTACAGAACCTGAGAACCCGTCTTATGACTTTCTCAAACTGAAAACTGATTTAGCTTTGAATATACAGCCATCACTTGTTCTTGAGACTGCAACCTCTTCAGGAAAAATCCATATAACCATTCTGATACTCCCCCACACCAAGCTGGTCTCTCTGAACATTCAGAAACTTTCAACTTGAGCTCTCTTGAACAAGCCGGACGTTTCACTCTAATCTGAGCTTGAGTTCCATCCGTCTTCTCAAGACAATTAATACCCACGAGCCTCAACTTCACAGTAAACAACTTCCTTTCTGCTCATACTCTTGAAGAAACCAGATTGCAGAACTTAACCAACTGACATCTCTGAAGCAACCCAGACATCTTCTAAACAAGACTGAAACACTCCACCATGTCTCTGCGAACTTCACTGAGCTGAACATCCATTCACCATTACTGTGATCAGCATAAAACCCTCATGTAATAGGCTGACTGAATAGCTTCCATGTTGTACTGGATATCAGTCCCAACATACCATTCTTCATCTTGTAGCCACTCCAGTTTATCTCTTGTACTAGAAGATAAACAACACTTCTTTGCTTGCAGTTAATAAACCTTAGCTTCACTCACTTAGATACAAATCTCCAAATCTCGTATCCACAACAACTGGTTTGATGTACTTGAAGAAACACCACAAACCATCCTATCCTTCAGTGATCTTCTTTTTATTTGACTTGGAGTCTTGCACTCTGATTGCAGAAAACCTTAAGACTGATTTTTTTTTTTTCTTCATCAATCTCCACCTCAGACCTGAAATCAAAAGAACTTCTGACCTCTTCTTCAGCAATACCGACATATACCAAATGTGTACCGTCGTTTGGACAAAACCATCAGTTTGAACAAACAAGACACGCCGTCTAACACTCAATATCAGAAAGACTTTCGACACACTGATATGGCACATCCCTTTGCTGATAATACTGAGAAACATCCACACCAGATATGTAACTTCCACTGCAATTCACGTAATCACTGAATAAGAATGATTTTGTTTCTTCAATCTTCTCACAAACTCCATCTTTTCCATGTTGCAGAAACTTTCAACCATCTTCGAAGCTGTTTTATCCACTGAGAACCCCAACTTGTGTCTGACCCCGACTCAAATTTAGAAAAAAAAACCAACAAATCGAGTAAGTCACCTCCGATCTCAGATTTCTCTTCTTCTGTTGACTGTTGCTAGAAAACAACTCATCTCCACACTTAGAACCTTCGTCACTTTCTTCCCGTAACATCTGAAATCTGAGCTACGAAGCTCCCACCGAACCGTTCTGAATTTTCTGTATCTTCTTCTTCACCGAGGAAAACCAGAAAAGAAAGAACTTTACTTTGACTTGGGCTAGGACATATCTTGGCCCAACTTGTTGCTTCTGAAACTTCAGGCCCAAATAAACAATACAACCCATCTGGAACTGAAACCCAAAACCTTCTCTGCTGCCTTTGTCGATGATGACCACGGCTTCACCTTCCTCGACCACCATTACCGTTATACATTCCGGTGAACCTGACAACTGTCTCAGCACTTGAATCTTGCCACTTGAGAAACCTCAGCAAGACGTCAACCTCCTTCGTCTTTCACCCAACAGTGAAGACAATACGTAGACGTACTTCTGGTGAGATTCTCTGCAACTTCCGGCAAGTACTTTGTCGTCGAGTCTGTGTCATCTGAGTCAACCTGAGATAGCCACTGATGCTGCAACATCTCCACCTCTGACTCATCTTTCCCACTTGTGAAATCCACAGAGAGTTTATCCTTTCAAATGATTTCACCATCTCCGACGAGAACCACTTCGCTTCCGCCTTCTGGTCTCAAAAGCTTCTCAAAGCCATACTCTTCCAGAGATATCTTGAGGTAAAGCTTTCACCTTCTTACAAAGCTTACAACTTTCTCACAAATCTCTGCTGCATCTTCCGAAAGCTTCCACCTTTACATAAAGCTTGAACCTTTACGACCAAACTTGACTTCTTTCTTTGCCAACCTGGCTCTGATACCAATCTGTTGAGATCTATGCCTCTACACAGACATCAAGTTACCATTTGTTCAAGCACTTATGCACTTAGATAGTTTGGAATGCAAAACTCAGTAGCATGAAGTTGATGATGATAAGAGATATGATGCAAGACAGGTATGTAAAAGGGAGCACACTTTAGTTGTTTACCCTGAGTTCGGCCTCATTCGAGGTACCTACATCTCAGGGGGTAGGCAAGCTACCAATCCACTAGATAAAGAGGTTACAAGCTTTGTCTCTCACCCTCTCATGTGAATACAAAGCTATCTCTCAAACCCCTGTTTCCCCTCTCTCTAGTTTCTCTACTACCAAGCAATTATGTGCTTGTAGTACTCTCAGCCTAGGTGTTTATACACTCTAAAGCTCCTGGTGCTTTCGCACCCTTTGGTGCTCTTCTTCAGCGGCACACTCAACTCTGACCTGTTCTCTTTACTTTTATACTGCTGGAGCCTTAACCTAAAGCAACAACTAACCATAGTTAGAGCTAACCCTTGCTACCATAACTTGAGTTAAGCTTTGGTTCCTTTTGTCTCCTGCTCCTTTAACCCTTCACGCAAAGCAGTAACTAGCCAGCATGCTTTCTTTGTCTTATCTGAGACAAGCCTGCAAACGTACGAACTCATACGTAACGGAGAGAGAGAGATCACGTGAGTTAAGGGTTTAAGCTTATCCTTGAAACCCTCTTTGTCCATCCAAGGGTCTTGCTCCTCTTTTCAAATGAAACTCTCTTCAACTCATACTGAAGCTCCATCTGATTAATAACATGTCTTGGATTCAAACTAACTCCACAAAACCTTTATGTGCATAAGGTACATGATAGCCACCATCTAAGTAATTATCACAAAACACCTGAGTTGCCACATCAATCTTTTGAGTTCTTAATTTAAAAAAAAAAAAAAAAGAGAATGTGTACTCAGAACAAGATTTTCACCTTCCAATTACAGTCAATAGTGTACTCACGTCTACATATGAAACTAAAAGTGGAATCAACTCCGCCTTCGCTCAACCTCCCTACAGAAGAACCTAGCCATTCAGATGCCACCACTGATCCATCACTCTCAATATCTTCTTCCTTCTTTGATTTGTCTTGTGTCACCTTGAGGAGAACAAAAGGTCCCCATACAGCTACTCTTAGAGGCTTGAGTCCCATTTCCTATTTACTTAAAACTGTCCTTTAGCCAAAAAAAAAATAAAAAAAATAATAATTCAAAAAAACATACATTCAAAGCAAAGTTCTCTATCCCAGTCATTCTAGTAGCTTTGACAAGCGATCCGTTCAAGCTATAAGTCCATCCCTGCCCACATAGAACAAGATAATAATATATGACTAATCAACTGAGTAACTACTTTTAACTTTAATTTGTGACTAAAGCTTTACGTGATAAGGGCAAAAAAAGCAAGACTTTCTCCCACTTCCAGAAGCCAAGATAGAGGCATGGTGAGAGCACACATTGTGGAAAGCACGAATCTTCCCCTCATCATCTCTACACACCACAAACTCCACCTCCCCAAGCCTGCACCCAGTGGACATACCAAACAAGAATCAATAGCAATAGAGGAGGGAGCCACGTCAGCAAAGTTAGTTAGAGGATTCTGTTACGATGCCAGCTCAGCAGATGAGTAACAAGAAAGTCGTTAGAATAAAAAAAACAGAGTATACACTTTTTCATTTTCATCCATTTTTTCAGAAAATTGTAACGAACTATCTTAGTGTGTGTATGGTAGCTTGGTTAAGTTACCTCCCGGTGAAAAAGTCGCGATTAGCCTTAATCTGATCAGAGTATCCTGTTCATAATCAACACAAAAGCAACAACCCTTTAGAGAAACTAAACTAAAAAAAAACACTTAAACACTCAACGAAACAGTTGACTGTTATTTTTTTAATTTTTAACGAACCTACAACTTGCCATCCTCCATAGAAGACTCGATCAAGCTCACAACGGTGGAACTGATAATCAGTGTACCACGAGCTCGGCGGAGTCAACGCTCTCTCTACTGGAATCTCCGGATCAAACTCCTCCACGAGGTTACTTGTATTGGAAGCAGCAGCGAAGACTCTGCTGCTCGAAGAGATTGGATCACGGGTGCATAACAGAGTCTGGTGGATACGTCTTCTCCTATGGCGAAATTGAGAGACTGAGACGCTGAATTTATGATGGAGTTTGAGGTATCCAGTGGTGGTGGATTTCAGAGTTGATGACGGTGACGTTATCGTGGCCAGCATCGTCATCATCGCCTGCTCTTTTTCATTAATTCCGATGGTTATTAGCTAACAGAAAGTAATATGAAAAATATCTTTTGGAGACAAGGACATGCATTAGACTGCTCTACACTAAACAAGTATACATGTATTTATACTCTATACAAGTATTGTGTCATGTGATATACGTAATAATGGTCGTTAAATTTTCGGACACGAAGCAAGTTAATAAGCTCTTTTTAAATAACTCGACCGGTTCGGTCTGATTTTGGTTATACTGGTTTATGGTTAATCACTTATAAAAAATTCTCGATTTATATTAGTTTACGGTTTGACTTGATAAATCCAATATGGTAAATTCTTTAAATTACTAACTTTATAAACATGAAAGATAATGAAGTCTACAAAGCTGGTTAATAAAGTCTTATTATTTACAACGTTGACAACTCGACCGGTCCGTTCAGATTGATTCTACCGCGATTTGAAAAGTTAAAATTAAAATTTTAATTGGTTTACCATTTCGACCCAAAAAAATTGGTTTACCATTAAGAACTGAGAATATATTAATTGGTTTAGAGTTTGACTTGATAATCTAGCATATGATAAATTCTTTAAATTAATAACTTCATAAATCAATAAATATTATATCTTTAGTATTATTAATTTATCAAAATTGTACTGTACAATCTAATTATTTATTTGCGATATTGTTTTAAATGTAGAAAGACTGAAAGAGCAAAAAATCTTGTAAGTATTTGCTTTGTCATTTTTTTTTAAATTTACTATTAGACTATATGGTAAAAAGTTACTAAAGTAACCGACCGAACTCATCGTAATAGAAATAAAGCTGGTTATAAAAAGAATAAATATTACTGACTCGAATAGTGGTAATTAAAATGATTTTTTGTTACTTCTGAATAATGTGGAAAGAAAAAACTTGGTAACGCATAACTCTCTCCTTCATTAGCTAATCACCATCCTTAAACACCTTTTATATCATTGATCTCAAGTAATTAAACTTCCGAAAACCATTCATTTCCTCAAAAGTCCAACAAAGTTTCTCGTCCATACAATCATTTGTATTGCCATTATAAAGCAGAAGAATCACTCTCATTCTACATCAAAATCACCATTGCCATCTTCTTCCTCTTAGAGCAATACAAAGTTATAAACACATACATACATTACACATCCATTAAAGATGATATGCGAAGAGGCATATCAGTATCAACAACTCCATGCACAAAATGATCACATGATGACAATGATGATGATGGACTTGAGCCAATCACCACTCTCATCACCCATATTATCAAACAATACTGACAACAATGAGGAAGAGAGGCTAGAGGATGTGAATTTGAGTTGCATGGCATTACAATCTCTCCCAAATCCTTCCCTCAATTTGGGAATTATTTGTAAGCTTGATCTCTCCAACAATCATATCAAGGTTAACACTATCCATACATACATAAACACACATTAACAATCATATTGGCTTCTAATGTTTTTGGGTTTGTTTGTGAATGATAACAGAAAATACCAGAATCTCTAACGGCAAGACTTCTTAACTTGGTAGCATTAGATATACACTCAAACCAGATCAAAGCTCTTCCAAACTCCATTGGCTGTCTCTCTAAGCTCAAGATCCTGAATGTATCCGGCAACTTTCTCGTTTACCTCCCCAAAACTATTCAAAATTGCAGGTACACCCCTCACAAGATTCACATCAAACTCTCATTTCTGAACCAAACCAATCATATGATTCAATCATCGGTCTTCTTTTGTTTTGGATCATTCCAGGTCACTAGAAGAACTAAACGCCAACTTCAACGAGCTCATTAGATTACCAGACTCCATCGGGTTAGAGCTAACCAACCTAAGGAAGCTCTGCGTCAACTCCAACAAGCTCATCACCCTCCCAACCTCCATCACCTACCTCACCTCCCTCCGTGTCCTCGACGCTCGTCTCAACTGCCTCATGATCCTCCCCGAGGACCTCGAGAACCTCATCAACCTCGAGATCCTCAACGTCAGCCAAAACTTCCAGTACCTTACAACACTCCCATCTTCCATCGGCCTTCTCATGAACCTCCTCGAGCTAGACATCAGCTACAACAAGATCACGGTCTTGCCTGAGTCCATCGGATGCATGAGGCGGCTAAAGAAGCTGAGCGCGGAAGGGAACCCGATCGTGTCCCCACCGATAGAGGTCGTGGAGCAGAGCTTGCAGGCGGTGAGGGAGTATCTGAGCCAGAAGATGAATGGTAGGCTGGTGAACGCATCGCCGAAGAAGAAGTCGTGGGGGTTCCGAAAACTGGTGAAGTATGGAACGTTCAATGGAAGATCAAGGGCTTGGACTAGGGAAGAGCGAGAAGGGCTGATAATGCCTGAGTACCGTCCCATTGATATCTTGGCTTCGAATAGGTTCCCTGGTATCTCACCTCGGCGTATCTTCTCTCCAAGAACCTACTTCAGCAGATAAGTATAAAGCATGCAGTAAAGAAAATTTATTCTATCTATCAACCATTTACTTAAAGTCATCAGTAAATGTATATAAACGGCATTCACATTACAAACTTTTCATTGTAAATGATGTAATCAAAATTATACAACTATAACAGTCTCTCCTCACGTATTCACATCCCTTCCTGATACTTTAAAATAGTGAAAGTTCCAAGGTTTGTGCCTTGTAAGAGAAGCAAAAGACGGCCCGTTTCAGGATAACTCATTCCCAAATCAAAAGATCTGTAAGGCTACCAAAAGAACCAATCAACCACATAATACGGTACACTCGATTCAAAGAATCACGCAGCAAATGAGATAATACACAAGAAACAGAGTTCTAGAAAACCCAACATTCACAATCTCTACTTTACTTGTTACCAACACAAGTTTAAACGACGAGATTGATATATCAAACGCAGATGAACATAATTGCCGAGATGCTAACACTCAACACAAGTAGAATCTGGTTTCAAACAAGAAACTTAGATCTCTAAGCATCACTGACGAGATGCTAAAATTCAAAGCTAAAATTCCCATAACCAAACAAGAAACTCAGAACGATCGTTTTCCAACGTAAAAAAACACATCATTTTCCAACGATCGATCATAAAAAGATCTGTAAGGCGACCAAAAGAACTGAGCATTCACATAATATATCACAATAGATTCAAAGAATCAGGCCTCTGAAGTGTTAGCAAATGAGAAGTGAGACAAGAGACAGAGTTCAAGAAAACTGAAGCTATGCACTGGTCCACCAAACCAAACATTCAAAATCTCTACTTTATTTGTTACCAACACAAATTTAAACGATGAGATTGATACAGATGAGTAGAATCTCACTTAACCTTAGAAACACACATAAAGTTTACATTTTTAATCCAAAGTAACGATCTTTAAACTACAGAGAGTGATCTAATGGAGATAACCAGGGATCTTAATCCTGATAAAGAGCATACTCATCACATAACCAATCACAATCGACGACACTCCCGCCGTAGCGTACGAAGCTTTAACACTCTTAGCTCGATTCTTATCCAAGGCCAGATCCAGCATTATGATCCCGACCCCGCCCATCACGAACATGAACCCCGACGAGAGCCCCTCGATTATGTACTGCCCGTTGACCCGACCCGACATGAACACCACGGGGCGGATCGTTCCCGTGACTGGGTCCTGGGTCGATCCGATGCCCGGAGGCTCGACGATCACGTCGTAGATGAACCCGGAGATGACGAGGAAGTAGGTGAGGAGGATTAGGGCGAAGACGGTCATCGGGGATGGGAGTGTGAAGGAAGGGAGCTTGAGGCGGAGACGCGGCGGCCGGAGGAAGGAGAATGGGATGGTGCGGAGGAGGTGGAAGAGAGGGTCGATTGAGGATTCGACGGAGGTTTCTGACATGGCGGATCCGGTGGATGTGGAGTCGGTTCTCGGAGCCATTTACCGTTGGATCTTACTCTAAAGCTATCTCGTGAAGATGAAGAAGAAGAAGAACGGAGAGTGCGCTCTGTTTGGATGCTCGGATAATGTTATCCGTGATCCGGTTTCGTTAAAATAAACGCGAATGTTCTGCTGTTCATTATCTCACTATCGCACGTTGTGTCGTTTTCTTTCGGAAAAAAAAGAATCAAAACGACGCGTAGTTTGCATTTAGATATCAGATCCGACACGAATTTCACGAGAAATGAAATTGCACCGAACTGAACTACTACCCGTCTCCGTCACAAGAGAAGAGAGACTCATAAACATCTCGAGCTTTGCAATCTTCCGATCCACGGAGCTGTGAGAATGGCGTACGTGGACCATGCGTTCTCGATATCGGACGAGGACATGATGATCGAGACGTCATACACCGTGAATAACCGACCGCCGGTTAAGGAGATCGCGCTCGCGGTGGCTCTCCTCGTGTTCGGAGCCTTAGGAATCGTCTCCGGCTTCTTCATGGCGTACAATCGAGTCGGCGGTGATCGAGGCCACGGTTAGCGATTTCGTTACCCCTCTGTATAGCTAGCTGTTCAATGCTTGTTTGGGAGAGTTAATCGATTTTCAGCTAAGACTGGTTTAGGAAGTATTTGGATTCGAGGAATCTATATGATCAGAAGAATCTAGGTGATGAAGATGATAGATAGATTGTAACTGCTCCTTGTTAGCTGCAGATCTACAGTGGATTTGGATGATTACTGAAGCGTTTGTTCAGCTAAGATTTGTTTTAGGTTGATAAATCTATATCAGAATCTAGGTGATGAAGATAATCTATAGCCATTTGATATGATTTCATTCTGAGGATATCTATAGTTTCAGAAGAACTTGTAGATGATTTCATTCTAAAAGCTTCTCTTATGTGCATGATGGGAAGCAAGAAACTTTCTAAATTGAAGTGTTTAATAAAACTCTCTGCAAGGTCATGAATACTCAAAATATGTAAAGGCAAAGTATCTCTGCTCATCATACTAAGCGTGAAATGATTTTTCCTTGTTTGTCATTTATTGCATTAAAAAACTATCATTCTTAGTTTCCTATATTTTGATTTGGGAGATGAGCTCTCAGGTAAATGAATTATTGATTCTCTCTTTGTTTGATGGTGTGAAACCAGGAATTTTCTTCATCGTCCTCGGGTGTCTTCTGTTCATCCCAGGGTTTTACTACACACGGATCGCGTACTATGCTTACAAAGGATACCAAGGCTTCTCCTTCTCTAACATACCCCCAGTTTAGTACTAGTCCGCCTTTTGTATCTCTCCTCCTACGGCTACTATAGAGAGATGTTTTTAACGAAATGGGCTGACTTGTTTTGCTCTCTAGTGTAGTTTTTAGAGGAGAGTCTAAGTGAGTCCATGTTTGATTGTTTGACATATATATATCAATACTATTAAAATAGAAGGATTTTGAAAAAATCTACCTATGAAAATTGTTTGGACCTATTACTTTTAAATTTTTTTGGACTTACCCTGTATATTATAACAATAATTGACAACCTTTTTTACCCTATAGACCCCCGATTATTACTCTAACCATGCAAACTGTATACATTAATATTTATACATAACCACTAAAACAGATTGCTAAACCATCCTACCCAAACAAAATACATTACATGAACCAAAACCAAAGCACAACCTATTATAACTGTTACGTTAACGAAATATTCATTTCCCTCACATACTACCATCGACTACAAAACACGTTACATGTAAGACACTACACTACATAGAAGCTTTATACAAGATTTGAGTGTAAGATTATATGATTCAAACACTAAATTTCATTAGTGAAATAATCTTCAAGATTATATGATTCAAACACTAAATTTCATAATTATGAAAAGCAAAACAAAACCAAACCCGCGCTTTCAAGCACGGATCAAAATCTAATATCTTATTAAAATAGAATTACCTATAGAATTATCCCCTTAGTTTTCAATGTTATTTACGACTACTATGCCACTAAAACTATTAATAATCTTTCCTTTTAACAATCTTGTCTTTTCGGATTAATTAATGCATAATTTCTAACTATAGTTTTGCCAAAAATAACGGAAACAATAACTTCAACGTAACGTGTTGTTAATTTGTTATTAACTAAATTACATAATGAAAATTCTCAGAAAAATAGAATCTATAATATAATCATTGGGTCCTACTTTTTAAAAAAGTGTAAAAAAAGTGTTAAGCCTGTTACTCGAATTTGGGTTATTGAGTTATAAACACCAACATTTATATCAGTAAACTAAAAGATACTTTGTACATTGATGGTTGAAACTAATATATATTTATGAAGGTTGTAAATATTTGCTTCAGTTTTTTCTGTGGACCAGACCTACAAGTATATTATGAGTTTCATTTTTAAATGAGGTTAATCACATTAATCTTCTATTTATCACATTTATTTAGTATAATATTTTTAATTGATTTTATGATTTTTTGTTAAATAATATTATTTGCCGATTGCATGATTCATGAGTTTATTCTCGTCTAACGTGCTAATCATTACATGCATCTTTAAAAGCCGGTTCTTTTGTGAAAGTCGATCGTTTTGAGGTTGCTGGGTGCTCAAGCATGTACAAGAAAATTGATCATCCATTCCTCATTTGTTTCATCTCACCAACTATTATTGATGAAGTCATCACGGGTGTTCCTGAGATCAATCTCCAATCATTATTAGACTGTTTGACAATTTCAAAGTGATTGCGAACACAAACATAGAACTCCCATGTATATTATCATATTGCATCTAGGTTTATAATATGTTTCGTTATCATAACTGATATTTAAATTCGCCGATGTGATTGGGAAAATCTGTTATGTCCAAGGCTCTGACCTCAAAGAAACAACTCGAGTCGTTATCCGTCTCCTCATTGATTCGTAAAAAATAATCAACTTTATATTATTATCTATATTGTGCTAACATCAATAATCAAAAATATTTCATACTCTAATTATGTGGTCGTCTACTTATCCGATATCCGAATTAATAATAATACCTATAACAGCAAGTTATTACATTTATACTTTACGTGACTTATAAAAATCAAATCAGCTATACCAATCCATGATCTAATCTTTCTAAACCAACCAAATCAATAAATTCAAAATCAAAACAGAGTATCTTTTTCGAGTCTATCCAAACCTATAATTAGTTGATGATAAACAAAATATCTTAGTTAACACTTAATCGTTGGTTAGATGTACTTCCAATATTACTTCATTGCGGAATCATAACATTATTACTCCTGAAAACAAAACCCAACTAAAGTCTTATTGCAACATTGATGAATATGTCAAATTTTTATCAACGTAAAGCAACATTAACTATATTGAAAAAACTTCTTGAACGAATGACTCGCTTTTCTTATTACCATGACATCCTATCATGTTTAGGTTGTGTTTAGTTCCAACAGATTTGACAATAAAAAAATAGCGTGCCTGTCAAATGAAAAATTCAATAACATCTTAACAAACTAATCATGTTTTATTTCAATTGAAATCAAATCAAAATATATATTAATGTAAAACAAGACAAAGTTTTTGTGAAATGCAAAAAAAAAAAAATCTAAAAACTAAGAACCAAAAACAAATGTTGAACATCAAAAACCAAAATCTAAAAATTAAAAACCAAAAACCAAAATCTAAAAATCAAAAACTAATGGAAACAATCATCAACTCAGTTTTAATAAAGAAAAAAAAATACTTAATGGTTGTTGGGTTTCCCGAATTTTTTTTTTGTATAAGGTAAATTGAGCTTAGAAATACAATTGGGCCTTCAACATCTTACACTAACCCAAAATATTATTTTCTTTTTTTTTTTGTTTTTTTCTAACCCAAAATATTATTTTCTATACCCAAATTTAAGCTCATTAGAAATATGTAATCATCTATTTTATTAATTGATACTTTAATTGTTTATATTTTTATAATTTTTAATCAAAATGTTTTCTATTGTTCAAAATTTATGAATATCTATTAACAATTTGTTTCTTATAAATGTTATAACTAATTTATAAAAATATGTATATCATGTTAACTAATAGTTATTAATTTTTCATAGTTTCAAATTCAGATTTATGTTTTCTATATATACTATACATACTTCGAATTATATATACATGTCTGATTTTTTAACACCAATAATTTTTTAATATCCACAATAAAATAATTCAACATAGTACGGCTAATTTCAACAAGTGCATCATTCTTAGGGCTGGACAAATTAACCGAACCTGATCCGATAAAAATAAATATGAACTGAACCGAACCTGACATAAATACCAAATGTATTTTGTTTTATTGTATTTTGGGTTATGTATATTATCCAAACCGAACCTGAACCTAAATGGATATCCGATAGAACCCAAAATTTCAAAATCTCAAAAAAGAATTTGTACCAAACATTATCTCAATCCCTAACAAGTATCTAAAATACACTAAAATATTATTGAACCTATAAAATAATTATCTATTACATGAAGGTTTATGGTTAAAGGTGGCGGACTGGCGGTTGAAACTTGAAGGTTTTAGATTTTGGTTTTATTTTCATTGAATAATGTTTCTCATTTCATGAGAACTTGGTTTTCTTTTATGCTTTCAATTATTTTCTTTCTATCAATAACTTGTTTGATTTAGAATGATCACGTTTGATGTTCATTTTTATTTTTGAATCGGTTTTACTTATGTTTTGTTTACAAAATAGGTACAAATCAAGTACTTTAAAACCAAAAACCCGATGGGACCTGAACCCAAAAATATATTGGGTTGTACCTGTTCTTTAAGGATTTACTAACCTCGACCCGAACCGAATAGAACTCGAACCAGTCCCAAACCAAACTTTCATATAACCCGAATGTGGCTGATTTTGATAAACCTGAAAAATTGAAACTTGATTGGAACTCCAAATGCCCAGACCTAATCATTCAGTACAAAAACAATTAAAACAAAAACATAAGTACTTGCGCGATTGCGCGGATCAAGATCTATTGTATCACTTAATTTAGCAAAACACATAGAATTAGTCATTTTTATTAGTTTATAAAATTTGTTCTTTTCAGGTATAGTTTTTCTTTTTTAAATTAAGTTCCGCTTGAATATTATAAATTTTTGTATGGTTTTGAGTTTGGTCCTTCTGGGTCTGGATTAGTTCGGTTCTGATGTATAAAAACCTAAAAATATCTAAATAACAAATGTATGTGAAACGATTTCGGATATTTGTACCAAAATAATCATATTTACCCGATTCGGTCCAAGTCTTTTGAATACAATTAATTATATTACGACCGATCTAAAATATATAACAATATTATGAAAATAAATATCAATGTATAAAATATAAGAACCAATATCCGCACGGATGTGCGGATCAATCTCAAGTTATATTATTCTACTGAGATTTTATAAGTTACCTTTTAAATAATTAAAAAATAAAATATATATTTTTATTGATAAAATCTTCGTTTTCCAATTAAACTATTTTAAGAAAATGTATGAATAATTAATAAACTAGGTTTTTTTTAACGTTGATTCATTATGACAATACGTTTATGAGAAAGATTACATAGACAAATCGACAACCGACAATACTACATGCCTTATGAAGATTTACGTCTAACTGCATCATCTGAGCCGTCCTATGAAGATTCATTCCTGACTAGATTTACTTGTACCATGTTGAAGTTTCCTTATAAATCATTGCTTTTCTCCAAGACTTGAAACTTGGATTTCCTGTAATCTGCAAGAAATTGTATAATCGACTTGGGTGTGTAGAAGCTTTTAAAGCTTAACCAATGGCTACTTTGCTTCCACGATAAACTAGGTTTGGATACAACTTATGAAGAAACACACAAATTCTCCCGAACCATCAAATCCAATAAGGCAATAACAATACCAAAAAGTCTTTTTATATATGCGTTAACTTATGTAAAGAAACGTGTTTATTAACCCTATAATTTTTTTTTATCATATTCCCTCTTCACAGCCTCTATACTGCAACTTCGGCCGATCATGATCTCCGACGAAGTTGAACCAACCAAAAAAAAGAAGACGGTTCCTGAGCCACCGTCGATGTTTTCTTCACTACCGGACGAAATCATAGAAAACATTCTTGCCCGTATCTCGAGATGGAATTACCCATCGCTCTCTCTCGTCTCAAAGAGATTCCACTCTCTCTTATCATCTATGGATATCTACAGGGCGCGATCTCAAATAGGATCCAATGAAACATGCCTCTATATCTGGTTAAAGTTGCCCGGTCACCCATGTGCGAGCTGGTTCTCAGTTCTGTAGTAAAAGAACTAACGCAAAGTTGAACCGTACTGTTTATATTGAATCCTTATTAACTAGGTGGCGTTTTGGAGAATGCATAAAATGATAGTAATAAAACATCTATATTATCTCCTATATATTAATCATGAGGAACCGTTTTCCTCTGTTCGGATCTTTGATTGTCGGAGTCACACTTGGCGTGATGCCCCTAACATGACCGTGGCACGGGAGGATGCGCAGACAGTTTTACTCGATGAGAAGATATATGTGATGGGAGGTTGCGATATTGACAAGTACAATGCCAACTGGATTGAGGTATTTGACGTAAATTAAAACTCAGTCATGGACAGCTTTTCCTGGTCCTGGCGTTGATGAGTTATGCAACCACTTTCGCAAAAGACGTTGCTATAATGTTAACGTGTTCGAAGGGATAATTTACTTACTGGCAGGTGATAAGGAATACACTTACGAGCCGAAAGATGGCACATAGAAACTTGTAAAAGAGATATCGAGTTTCCTATCCGATGATTCCGTTGAGGCTTGGAGTGAGATTGGGAAGGTAATATGTTGTTGCACTCGCTCCGGTTATTTAATGTGGTCTGCCTCTGAGATTGAGGGTAGAGAGTGGAGAGAGATCAAGGGTTTGGAGAAACTACGTGAGCATCCTACAAGATGTTTAGAAAATGGGAGTGACTTTGGACTGGTGGCCAACTTTTACTTACACATCCCAGTTTTAGCCACAAACACAAACGATTCAATGGACGTGAGGTGTGGGGAAAAGTTGAGTGTGTTGATGTCCTTACCTTTCCCGTCAAATCATATGAAAGATTTGGTTGTGTTGTTGCGTCAGTTTGATGTCTCTTAGAGATAGTATGAGTTTTTTTCTTTTGCTTTTGAACATGCTGTTTTGTTCTTTGAGTCTGTCTTCATCCATTTGTTTTCACTTAAGTGAAACCATAAGCTAAATTATATACGCATTAATTAGTATTGGTAGTTTTGTCTGCACAATAGTGTATGGTAATTTATTTTTCAGATGAAACTACGATTATAGTGAATGGAGATTACACAGATGTACCTGACTGTGCTAAGAATGTAACTGAATATGTACTTCGAGTTACGGAAACATTTGTAACGTTATGTCAAATCTGTTTGGTTCAGAATCAAGAGAGACACAAGAACTTTGAAGTCATATAGTGATCTTGCGAGAAGCCGAGGCTTTTTTTCTATAATACTCTTTCGGTTTGGAAAAGATCCACATTTGCGAAAAAAAGTGTTTCGAAAAGATAAAAAAAATGTTCCAAAAAGATAACCAGAGTGTATGCGGTTAAGAAGTGGGATGGGACTGTGGAAGAAGCTAGGTCTGGCGCTGACCGCTCTGTTTAAGCTGAGGAATCAAGGAGTGATTGCGCCGACAGACCGAAACGTGGTTATGAGGACTGCTCATGGGTTGAAGTTTACTCAGTCGAAGATTGATTATCACTCGAATGCTATACCTGACATGGCTTGCATATTCTCGATTCCTCCTGTTGAAGTGAAAGCAGATTTTGGAGCTGTCATGGATGTTCTCAAAAGTTACTTAGGAAGTCAGACACTAAGGTCATAAGAAGAAGAGACAGAGACCGTTTTCTTTTCTTTCTGAAACCGTTTGCTTGTGTACTCTTAAACTGCTTCTCAGTTATGTAGTAAAAGAACTAACGCAAAGTTGAACCCTTATCTCCTATTGTTTACATTGAATCCTTATCAACTAGCTAGGTGGCGTTTTGGAGAATGCAGAAAATGATAGTAATAACTAATAAGATTTTTTTTCCTGTCTTACCTTGTACATAAGACATCTAATCTATTAAAATAGGAGTACAAAATTAGATTATCCCTTAGTTTTCCACTATATTTACAATGGCATGCCACTGAAGTTATTAATTAACCTATCTTTTAGGATTTTTGTCTTTTCTCTTCAATTAATGTATTTCCAAAATCAAATTCTAACTAAAAAATCATGGCAACAATAATTAATAAACCTAACTTTTAATATTTTTTGTCTTTTCCTTTTTATTATACATATGTGTATTTGAAAATTATTAATTCCATATATACATTTCGTAATTACATACATTATACAGTAATTATTTTACTAATTCCACATATACATAATAAATAGTATACAACAATTTCATTATACATAATCATAAAATTTTGATCCATAAAAACAGTTTATACAATAATTTCATTATATATACTCAATATAAACTATAAAATTATTGTGTTTATAAATGTCATATTAAAAAAAAATAAACGGGTAAATTTTAAAATATATATTATCACTTATACAAATAAATATTCATTTATCAAAAAACTAACACCTGCGCGGATGCGCGGGTCAAGCTCTAGTTTTAACTATTAAATCTCAATAATATTAATTTATATAGGTTGTATTATATTTATATCTACTGAGAATTTATAAGTTACCTTTTAAATAATTAAAAATCCCTATTGATATATATATTTGTATTGATAAATCTTCGTGTCCAACAAAAATATTTTTTAAAAATGTATAGATAATTAATAGATTAGGTTTATACAAAGAAAACCCGGTCTTGGACCAAGCCAAGGAAGCATTGGCTTCCAGTCGGCTAACGTTTACAAAGTGGACTAGCCAAAAACGTAACATGCTGTCTGATCCGAGTTTGGAATATTTTCTGACTAATGTCAGGGAATGAACCGATCATTTATTACGTCCCACCATATAAACCACTTGGACCGAAACTC
Source organism: Brassica napus (assembly GCF_020379485.1). NCBI lineage: Eukaryota > Viridiplantae > Streptophyta > Magnoliopsida > Brassicales > Brassicaceae > Brassica > Brassica napus. The sequence continues at coordinate 28,498,371 of NC_063436.1, read as the reverse complement.
AATCTAATACTGGCCATGTAATGATAATTTAGTTATAAGGAAAAATCAAACCAATACTGATGTGGATACATACCAAGTCCCACAAGATTACCACTGTGTTGAAAGATACTATTACAAATATTTTTAGTTTTTACGGAAAAAATATCATACAAAATATCATTATATTCCGTCTAGTATCCATTTATGTCTCTTTAGAAGTTTGACTACAAATGTTTATGGCTCATTTTGGCATTTGACTTCAAATATATGTTTGAACTTTGAGAAATTAGTTCGATGCTTTTTGTTTTGACTAAGAAATTAATTTGATGTTATCATCAATATTCAGCATTCAGCATAAATGACCATTTCTTTTGGAAACAAATCATTACATATACTTTGCTATTGGCGCACTACACTATATATATACCACCTAGATGTTCCAATGGTATACCAATAATTGTCTCAACCAATTATCAAAGAAAAAAAACTAGAAAATATGAAGAATATATTTTCACTTGTGGTTGTAATCATCTTCTTTGTCATGCTTTCATCTGGTAATTTTTTTAATTATTAGTTATTATTATTAATAAATAATTAGGCGGTGTATATTTGAGACTTTCTAACTTTTCCGGTAACCTGCTCCAATGCACTTAAGATAACTAAATAGTCCAAAAGGTTTTTTAAAATACTATTTTGTTTTTATTTCATACATTGATTTACTTTAAACTGAGATGGAGAGAGTATTGTTTTGATCACATGCTTGATAAACTGAGTTACATTTAGCCAAATTCTTCTACCAATTTAGTACACTATCACTAATTTGGCTGCATCCTTTTGCTCTTTTATGCTATTTGGTCTATAATTTTTATGTTTTTTTTTAATATTGAATGTATCGTTTCCACATTATTATCTCAAAAATAACTTTTTGTTACAGTGCATTCTGCTCTTTAAATACGTTTTATTTTCTTGTAATTGTCATAGATGCAAATGTTTCTATCAGTGATTTATTTTCCATGTACTAAAGAACACTTTTTACAGTTGTTAATAAGGTGAAGGCAAACTCATGCCAAGACCCTCTAGGTAGTTGTCTACAATGTGATGAGAGATGCAAGGCTAAACATGGGCCAACGGGCCAAGCAAGTTGCGACAACAGAAACCAACTTTGCACGTGCTATTACACGTGCGGACCGCCATCACCAACTCCTCCACATCAAAAACAATGCTACGGTGGGACTGGCTTGTGCAGCAGTGCATGTAATCAAAACTGTGCACAAAAGTATCTTGGTGGATCTGGATTTTGTGAGAGCATTGGCAACACTAGACTGTGCAAATGCCAGTATCCTTGCTAATAAAATTTTTTTTATAAATGAAACAAATCAATAAAACGGAATCAGTTTACTTTCGTATTTTTATTTGGATGGTGGTAATTAGATAGGCTTTTCGGACATTAAAATGTTAAATATTACTCTATATATTCTGCATCACCTGGTTCTAACTATAAAATGGTCTCTACTTCTTGCTCTTCGTAAAGTATGGACTCAACCATTTACCAAAAAAAATATTTTACATTACTGTGTTCAAACATAATCTTTTTGGTACATGTTTTGCTGACCTTAGTTTATATAATACTTAAAACTGTAAAACATATGAAGCATTAAGCATTCGATTGAAAGCGAAACTAAATTCTATTATATATATTATCCGGATACGTTATATATTGTTTTGGAGAATTTTGGTTTAGATCATGTATGTAAATTTGAACCACGAAATTTGTAGTTTTATTTAAGGAGGTTATGGGGAGATAAATTTGTATAGATTTTGTGAATTTTAACAATTGTAAATTTATAAAAGTTATGTAGATTGTGAAAATTTATATACATTGACTTATGAAATTTGATCAAAATTTTTTTAGATTGGCTAATATTCTTTTGATTTTTTTCATTTTTTTTGTCAAAACTTCTTTTTTTTTAAAAAAATTATAAAATGTTTTTTGAAACTGTTTTAATATTTTAATTTTTTCTAATATTTATAAATATAATTATATATTCAAAATTGATAAAACAATATAAAAAGAATTATATATCCAAAAATGTAAGAGTATATAAAATGTAATGGATTATAGTTTTGGACATATAACTTGGATTTAAAGTGCAATATATATTTGGTAAGTATAATTATTTTGTTTTCTAGTTTTTTTTATCACATAGATTTTGAAAATCACATAGATACATATGATATTTTGAAAATTGAGTCTAATGAATAAAAATGAATAGAATTCACCTCCCAATAACATTAGATTTAATTAAAATTAGAAAATCAATAATAACTAAACTTTTTGAATAATAAATAATTTGAATAAATTTTGAAAATTCTTATACCTACAACAATGGATTCTATTAAGATTTTTGAAATCCAAGAACCAATAATAATGAAATCTCAAAATTTTCAAAGTTTAATGAATATAGAGCATTTCTGGTTGCTTCATAATATATAGATTTTAGAGGAGATATCCATGTGTACGTACAACATTATTATTATTTTTTGTAACATAAAAATCTACGTACAACATTATTGGGTGGTCACGTTTTTGTATTTTGAAATAAAGGGTTATGCTTTGATTTATTTAGTTCATTCGCGATGTCTCAAGATATCTTGTCGTAATTTACGATGATTACAACGATTCGTTTGCACGAGAAACTAAACAATATGTACTAAAAAAAATTGTTTGAAAAAGATGTAATTAAAAAACTTAGCTACGTTGATCAATTCAATTCATAAAATCAACACCATCCACAAACCAATATAATGGAAATTGTTATTATTTTATCATCGTCCCACATAAAAAATAGTCGGTTTACAATTTTGTCAGCCAGCTTTAACAAGGATACTTGCACTGGCAAACACTAGTATTACCGAGGGTGAAACACATCCCACTTCCACCTGTAAACTTAAGTGCACAGTTAATATCGCAACATTTTTGGGGACACCTTACACTACATAAACCGGCCCCACCATTGCAAGTATTGAGTGGAGTCAGCGAGGGTGGTTCACATTGGTAGTGGCACATGCACATAGGCATCCCAGTATGGGTTTCACATTCCCCTTGGCCTGATGGCCCGTGTTTGGACTTGCATCTCTGCTCGCAGTAGTCGCAAGTGTATAGTCCATCGACGCACATATCTGCTCTAGTCTGATTCACAACTGTAACATTGTATACATTGTATATACATTATTAAACTTACCATAAAATAAATGTGAGAAAAATGTGATCACAAAATTATATTAAAGAACTTTTGAAACTGTATGAAAAATGCGGCTAAAAATAAAATAAACATAAAAATAGAGAGATATAATAATACCTGAGGCAGAAATGATAAGTAGGCTAACAAGTAATATAAGTTGAGTTATTCTCTCCATATTTTTACGTTTACTAGTTTTCTTCTAAGCTTATCTTTCTCTGAGGTATTTGTTTGTATATTGTCAGGACATTTGTTATCTAAACCTATACTAAAAAGTGAATATGAAGCCTTGTGAAACTATCCACGTCATCAATTAAAATCAGCCAATTAGGTGTCTGAAATTTGCCACGTCAGCAGCCCGTAAATTTATCTGGGCTTAAAGTTTAGCCGGCCCGGTTCTGATTGGTTTCGTCGAGCCCGTTTAGCCCAAATGTGGTAGATACGGCTTCCATGTTATCATCTCTTCCAGAACTCAACGTGGCCGTCTCGGCTTTTCAGAGTCTCATCTCTTCGCCTCCCCTTTCGTTATCTCTTCACATTCCCTATGGTTCAATGTATTTGTTTTAATTCTACCATAATTGTTAATCCCATTGAATCCAGATTCCATGTCGTCTTCTCCCTTTCATTCATCTCAAATCTATAAATATAAGCAGGTTGAGAGTATGATGGATGCTCAGCACGATTGTCAGTTTACCATTTTATTAAGCTAGAAAATTTTTCAAAAATGTCTTCCTCCGATGCTGTTTTTTTGCACTCTGCGTTTGAGGCTCTCCGCCTCTGAAGATCCGGCCAGTTCATTGTTGCCAAATTAATCTGTTTTTGGGACTTGAAAAACATCAAAAAACATGGTTAATTCATGGAAATCACTCTACTTCTCTTGATGATAAGGTATTATAACTACAAACGTTCTTTTTTCTCAAATCTTCTATTTTTCCCATAGCCGATGATCTAAATATTCAATCTTTGATTGCAGAATTCGGTGATACATGGATTCATCCTGCTGGTCGCGCCTCTTACTACCGTCCGTCTTTGCGAGGAGGTTCAGTCGTGAAGTTAATTGGAGAGAGGAAGGAGCTGTCATTCCAGTCAAAAATCAGGGACACATATGTGGTATGATTCATTATTTCTTTGCACGATTGGATTTGTGCATCGCCATTGCGGTTGAGATTGCAGTTATTTTTGATAAAATAGGAAGTTGTTGGGTGCTCTCGGTGGTTGGAGCGGTGGATGGTATAAACAAGATCAAGACCCGAGAATTGATATATTTGTGGGAACAAGAGTTCATAGACTACTACAGAGAAGACGGCAATGGTGGCTGTGATGGAGGTACATCAGCCAACACTTTTTAAGTTCATTTATCTTAAGTTAACGAGATGAATCACTTTGTACATTTTTCAAAGTTTGGATTGTAGACTAAGATGTGAGGAGTCATAGTTTCAGTTTGCTTTTTTAGTTAACGAGATGAATCACTTTGTCTTTGAAACCATTGTCATGAAATTGTATAAATCAGACGGTCTTGACATTCTACAAATCTGTATATCCATTCGACACTGTCACCAAAAATATTCATTTTCTTTAAGAACATTGTCATGAATTTTTGTGTTTGTGCTTCCTCAGGGTTTGTGTACAGGTCCATGTGAGGATGGCTTTGGAAACCATGATGTGCTAGCCGTGTGGCATGGAACAACAGACGGAGGTGAAGACTACTGGATTATTATTTGTAACTCATGGGGGTCATATTGGGGAGAAAGCGGATACATCAGGTCCTAACGTAACTATCATAAATCAACCGGGAAATGCGAAGTCGCAGCACGGTCTATACCCAATCAAGCCAAGCTCTCCATTTGGTTTGGTGTCTACAGGTGTGTTTAAATTTGAGGTTTTATTTGCTATTCAGATAATTGGTTGGGCATGGTTTTGAGATACACTTTATAGGCAATAAGCCCTGGGTGCCTCTTTTAATTAATCATGCTCGGTTTTGGGGTATTATTGAAGGCATCCATATTATTTAATTGTTCATAATTAATTCTGTTTATTTGATTCGCCATGGGAATCTAATATTGAAGTTGGTTCTCCACGAGCAAGGAATGAAGCTAAGTTGAGATACAAAAAGAAGAAACTCAAGCACATGTGAGTTTTTTTTTCTTTTCTTATTAAAAAGCGTTAAAACATAGTTTTTACAAAAAAAAATGATTCAAGATTTAATTGTTTGAGTTGTAGTATTGGGAAAAAGGTTCGATATGCATCTCGCAGAGCGAGAGCTTACCCGAGAAAAATAGTGAGAGGAAGATTCGTGAAAGCTGGTGACAATTATGACTATGACCCATCATCACTAACCATGAAATCAATGAGTTTTCTCTTCCCCTAAAACAATGTATGTCTTCTTCTCATGATGATGATATATGATTACTCTTATACGTGGTGAACCAGTTTCTTCTCGGAAAAGTAAGCCAAACTCTTTATCTTTTTGCCTACAGTTTTATTTTGAATCGAAGAAATCAACATGTTGCGGCATGGAAACGTTGGAGACCTGCACAAAGAATGCTTAGATGTAGTGAAAGTGACGAATTGGGTGGAAGGCCAAAATGGGTGAAAATATAGCAATTTTGCTTCTTTTTTTTTAAAACAGAGCTCTTTCTTATGTTATTTACTTTTTTAATATTTCTAATCATTATGTAATAGGGAAAATCCTAACTACTTTTATTTGTAAACTTAGAAAAGAATAACTCTAAAATAATTTATGTTATATACATATATATTTTTTTTTTTTACAAAACTCTAAAAACTCAGACTTGATTCTTCATATTTTATTAGTTAATTGTGTTACATATAATAGAAATATTTATTTCAAACTAAAAATATTAAAAAAATCAAATTTAAAAATTAGTTATATATAATTTAATATACAAAAATTCACATACAAATAAAAATGATAAATGTAACAATTTAAATAAAAAAATATTATTTGTAAACTTAGAAAAGAATATATCAAGAATATTCTTTTTTAGGAAAGAAAATAGAAAAATACATTGGAGACAAATCCATATCTATTATGAAAGTCTTCTATTTTAGAGAAAAAAATAGAGGAATACATTAGAGATGGTCTAAGGCATGGCCGACGTAAATGATCGACGTTGAGATTTCAGCTTTTCTGATTTTTAATATTCTAATGTTTCAATATAATTTGAATATTTCCTTTATTTTATAATATAATGGTTTAAAAGTATTTTTTTCACTATATAAATTATTTTTATATTTTAATGTAACTTTATATTTATTGGATATTGTGTGGCCAATAAAATTATGTAAATTACTGTTTAATTGATTAAATTTATATATTAAATGACAGTTTTTTAAAGTAATAACTTTTAAATATAAAAAATTTTAATTTAAACTAATTACATTTTGAAACAGATAGAGTAATCTATAAACTAACTCTATATAGATATGACGGCAAAATTGTAAAGTGGTCCCACCTTGAATTTCTTTCATTTTGTGCATTCTTAATTGGAAGGATATAATCAACATCTAATATTATGTTACTCTCAGTATATTAGAAATTGTCGAACTGTAAACCAATTTAAGATGATGTAAGGAAGACATAAAGATGTATTTCCAGTTATCACAAATATATAATCAATTGACAACAACTTAATTATGTCCAGCGTAGAACAACAGAGAAGAGTTTTCATACCTTCTAATATTATAATATCTCACCACATTAGTGGCTAAATCAGTTTTCTCTAGCACAAATACTCACTCGATTCTTGGAGTTTAAAGCTTTTCTATCTGATGATATTAGTATTTTGATCCCAAAAAAAATGGTCGAACTGCACATTGTAATTGGAGAAAAAAAACAAACAAAAATCAACCTAAGACTTTTAAGGTATATGAAACAAAAATTGGAAATAACAATTCTTTGCAATTAAAGAATAAGGCAATAAAATTGTAAAAATACAAAATAAAACAAAAAATATACACAGAAAGAAAGATTTAGTAAAATAAAATATAATATAATTTTCATAATTGATAGTGCTTAGTTACACTAAAAAGTCTAAATTTACAACATACACAATTTATTTACATCTTTAAACCTATTATCTAATTAAAATAATTCTAAAAAAGTGTCACCATGAAGGATTAGAAAATATATGATAAAATACAATACATAACATTAAAAATACATTATCACTAATCACTAAAAAATCATGTTAGTAGAAATAAAAATGAAATGACAACACATTTATTAAAACCATAGAACGGCACGCAACAAAGTGTTATTAAATATATAAACTACAAATTAAATATGCTCAACGTAAACACACATAAAAATGAGACATCATATCTGGATATATTTAAATAAATAGTTTTAAACATATTATATTCTTGAAATTTTAAAATTACTTAAAAATAAACTAAATTATTAAAAAAACTTAATATACAAATAAAACTAAAGTGATATTTTGTAACATCAAAAATAATAAATGAATAAAAAATATATTATGTTAATAAAATAGATTTTAGATTTTAAAGACTTCTAATTCATTTAATATTACAAAATTCAAACAAATTTTATTACAATTAATATTTTAGCATTGGATATATTAAAATAATATTATAGATTGATATTCAATTGTAAGTTTTCAATTATTACACGTTAAAAAATACTATTAAGTACGTTTTTTTTTTGAAAAGGGAGTTTTATATTTTAAGTAGGTTATTGGAGTACTTTTTCTTTTCGTGAATTTATTCGAGATGAGTTTCCGATCATTTAAACTAAGATAATTTATGTTGGGGAATTGCCACTAATACCACTTTTCTAATACCACTTTTCAACTTTACACTAACCAATTTTACCATTAAAATTTTAATAGGCAAAATACCATTATACCCCTAACTAATTAAACCTAAAACTATTCTTTTCTTCCCCAAGATTTCTTCAAATCTCAGATCCAAAATGAACGATACCAGTAATCAAATCCGACGAATCAGACGATGTTGACGAGTTCTCCGGCGCTGAGGAGTTCTCCGGCAAAATTTCTGACTAGTTGTACAGCGAGATCCGACGATGCTGATGAGCTCAAACGAACAAGACGAGTTCTCGGCGAGATTTACGAACACTGAAGAGTTTCCGACGAGATCTGACGACGAGTTTTCCGGCGAGATCTAACGATAACGAGTTCTCCGAAAAGCTGACAGACTCTACAAGCTTAGACGAACGAGACGATCTCTTTCCCTACGTCTAAGAAACGCTAACAAAGGTAAGAGGATAATCGATGGTGATTTTCGTCTCTTTCTGTAATTGTAGGTTGGTTTATCAAAATCGATCTGTTTCTCGAAAGGAAGACAAAAAATTTCTCATGAAGTTTTCAAATCTCAAATTTATAAGACCTTATAAATTGAGTCCTTTAGAATCTTACTGTTGATTTGTTAGCAATCAAAAGACATAGAGCTTAACATATATTTAATTTCTAACCTCAGAGTAATATTATTCTATGATTACTTCTTCTCTTGGTTGATCTGGTAATGTTGCAGGGAATTACAAAGGTGTGCTGTGAGCTTTTGGATTTATAGGATGCTGTGGAGAATATGTATGGTGATATGCATATCAAGTACCTCACTTTCTTGAGGTAATACAATGCTACTATTTGTAGTTTGACTAGCAAAGTTTAGTATGTGCAATATATGAGGTAGAAGGTTGGTATTTTGGTAATGTAACGTTATGTTTGGTACTGTATGAGATTCATTTTTTATGTCTTGTTTTGTGTATAATATCTAAAGAAACAGTGTAGATGGAGATGAGTTTGTTGAGTTACGAAAGCATATTATTTTTGAATCTTGCTTTTGGAAGTGAGCTAGTGCTGATTCGTAGAAATAATATGTGATTGGCTTGCGTTCAGATTTTGAAGATCGACGAGGTTGGTGAGCTGTTTGAAGAAGCAAGAGGGACTCTGAACAAGAACGTGGTTTGTGCGATCAAAGAATTACATATTTATAACGCTTTATAAAAGTTGCAGAGTTGGCTTGTTAATACATTCTTCTCTCTCATCTTCTTCAGACATCTCTTAATTAGGATGCTGTCGCGTCCAAGGGCTCAGACAGTACTTGTAGATGGAGCTCTTAGGGAGGGCGAACTGCTGATTCCACTTCCTTCACTTGAGATCTTGGTGCTTCTCACATTCTGTTCTCCATCCACAGGAGTTAAGGTAAGTAGTAGTATTTATAAAACTAAACCATGAAATGAGCTTGTTTGATTATGATCACAAGCATGGTCGCTGTACAGTCTACAGAGAGGGTTGAAGCAGTATATCCCTTGCTGAAGGACGTGGCTCTTTCACCAGATATGTCTTTTTGTGTTGATTATCTTTTTGAGGGACTTTAGAAAAATTAACCTGTAAGCCATTATAAATCAGTTTATAAACGTTTATAAATCATTTTTGAGTTCTTTATACTTATTCTGCCTAGCATTCCTCACAAGACTTCTCAAGTTCACACATTTATATGTTTTTATAGACATATCCGATCAACTCTTGTTTAAAAACTTCTTTATAAAGACTTATAAATCGTCAAGTTGTACTTTTAACAATATCTTGAAATCCAGATTTATAAAGAATTATAATTCTGTAAAAATGCAGTGTTCACTAACCGAAAATATTAATCTTAACCATAATTATTCAAATAACAAGTCCAACTAAGCCTTATTTGCTTTTTGGATAACAGAAGGAAGCAAATCCTAAAATTACTTGAAATCTTATTTAAAATTTTTTTATAAAGACTTATAAATCGTCGAGTAGTACTTTTGATAATTTCCTGAAATCCAGATTTATATTTTATAAACGTCTAAAAAATTGGAACAAATTTAAGTTTTAGTAAATAACTGCATGATTAGTGTTGTAGAGAGAAACTCAAACACATTCTAAGACTGAATTGAACAACATTAAAGAGTTGACGAAGTCGGTTGTTTAGAACATATTCATATAAATTGTTTTTATAAATATTTTATAAACTCTTATAAATTATTTACATACCTTTATAAATCCTAGAAAATTATTTTATTAACTCTTATAACTTGTTTAATAAGCTTTTTCAAATGGTTATAGACTCTTATAATTGATTTAAGATCTCTAATTGATTTCAAAACCTGTATATACCTCTATAAACCTTATAAATTATATACATACCCCTTATAAATGATTTATAAACTTTTATAATTTTTGTAATAAACATTTATAAATAGTTTATATACTTTATAAATTGTTTTATAAGCCTTTATAGATGGTTTATAGACTCTTACAAATAATTTGTAAACCTTTATAAAAGGTTTATAATATTTATAAATTGTTTTTAATAAAATTTTATAAATGATTTATAAACTCTTATTAATTATTTATATATCCTTATAAAGATTATTTTACAAGTCTTTATAAATTGTTATAGCCTTTTATAAATAATTTCAGAGACTTTCTAAGTGATTCAAAAACCAATAAACCTTATAAATTGTATGCATATCCCTTATAAATTGTTTATAAACTTTCATAACATTTTTATAAACAATTATAAATGGTTTATAGATTTTATTAATAGTTTTATAAACCTTTATAAAAAGATTATAAACTTTACAAATTGTTTTATAAACTTTTATAAATGATTTATAAACTCTTATTTGCTCTTTATCATTCCTTTGCTCTTCATTTTTATCTTCTTTCATGTGTTATTGCCTTATATCATACGTTACAAAATGTAAATTCACAAATCCTTGTTCCCATTAGCTTTTCTTCATTTTATATCCTTGTTGAACTGTTAAGATCCATGTTATCAAGATCAGGAGGTGTTGGGTTCATGAAATGTTTGTATTCCTCAGGGAATCCAAACACTGTATTAACCACAAGATGTAACAAAGAATAAACAACGTTTTATAAGTCTCTACTTATAATTTTATAAACTCCTATAAAACTACATTTATAATCTTTTATAAACACTTCACATTATTGACAAAGACACCGATTGGATAATCACTTTTAAATTGTCTACTGGTTCTGTTCCAGCTTCATAAATCCTCAGAGGCAATCTCAAAGATGTGCAATTCATTGCTATCTAACTGTAAGACAAAATAAAAAGATGATGTTAACTTTTAATCACGGTCTAAAAATACCTTATCCAATCATAATGTTCATGTATTTCGATAACAGCCTTACAAAGAATATATAATAATAAAATACGAGAGTTTTCAAATTCACACATTTATATGTTTTTTATAGACATATATGATCAACTCCTGTTTACAACCTTTATTTATAAAACCTTGTATTGCATTGAGTTGTACTATCGACAATATCCTAATCCCCAGATTTATAAGAGGTTATAATTCTTTAAAATGCAATGTTCACTATCCGAAAATATTTTTCCTAACTAGAACTATTCAAATGATAAGTCTAAATCAACCTTATTTGTTTTTGGATAACAGAGGAACGAAAATCCTAAAATTACTTGAACCCAGATTTATAAAGGTTTATAATTTTTCGAAAATTCAATGTTTACTATTGAAACTCTTTCCCTTAAATCGACATGTTCTAAACCTACCTTCGTTGAATTTCTTCAAACAAAAAAAATACACAAAGTAGCTGCTTCCAACTCATCTGGTTCCCTTGACCATCTCAATCCACAATACTCGCCTGCTGCAACTAACGTCTTCTTCGACGTAGCAAGAACTTTCTCCAAATCCAACTGTGACAATGTCCTAGGTACCTGACAAACAAAATGATAGCAACTCACAACATCAACACTTGCAAATTTGGTGAATGCAACAGCATTGGACATTTTCATATGAAACTTAGAGGACATGGTCTCCATTTTCTCTCTTCCTCTAGGATTTCTCTGATAGGGAAGTAAGCTGCTTTCTTGCAGAGCTCAAAGATGTCTGATCCGGTGTAGCCTCCGCATAGACAAGCTAAGTGATCGTAGTCAATATCAGGCTCCACCCTCTCTCCCTTCAGCGTCACTTTCAATATCTCAGCTCTCTCCTTACGTTCAGACATTCCAATCTCAAAGGCTTGAGGAAGACTCCTCATTATTGGTTCATCAAACTCTGATGGTCTGTTTGTTGCAGCAAGTACCATCACCCTCGCATTCGCTACAAAGCAACCATTATACTCATTTAAAAACTACTGTATCCAAGTAGAGCATGCTCTAGACTGCACTAGAGTGATCTGAAAGGTGAAGGATTCAACTTACGATCAGTAGAAAACCCATCCCATAAAGCCATAAACTTAGTCTTCATGTTTGCCATGGCTTCTTGATTTGTGACTTTTGTACCTATGACTTTTGTTTCATGCATCTTTTTTCTTTACTTATAAATCATTGAGTTGTATTTATCAACAATCTCATGAAACCCAGATTTATAAGGGGTTATAATTCTTTAATATTCAGTTTTCACTATCGTAAATTATCTCTTCTTTAATATGCAGTTTTCACTATCGGAAAATCTCTTTCTTAGCCGAAACCATTCAGATCAATCTTAATATGACTCCAAAACCAGATTTAAGTTTTCAAATACTCAATGTTTTCACTCTCAACGTTTCACTATCAAATCAGTTTCTCTTAGATCGACCTCTTTAAATGAGATATCTAAGAAAACCTTGTTTGATTTTTCGATAAGAGAAATCACAAAATCGAATCAAACAAAAAATACAGAAATTAGAGAACAAACAAATACAGAAATTAGAGACATACAAGTTGTGAATCACGTATAGGAGTCAACATCTTGGAGATTTTGAATCGATTTCGTCGCCGGAAGTCTACGGTGAGAGAGATCGACGGTGAGAGAGACACACCGGAACTAGACGGTGAGAGAGAGAGACGCCAGAAGGAGAGAGAGACGACGGTGACTCGACGGTGAGAGAGAGACGACGGGGACTCGGAGAGAGGGAGAGAAACTGATGGTGGAGAAGAAGATAAGGTAAGGATATTATTGTCTTTTGCTCACTAATGAAAGTGGTATTTTTGAAAATGTCCTTAGCCTTATGGTAAAGTTGAAAAGTGGTATCCAACAAAGTGTAAAAGTAAAATTTCCCCATTTATGTTCTATACATAATTATATATTTTTTACATAAATCTCGAACTTGATTCTTCATATTTATTAGTTAATTGTGTTACATATAATAGAAATACTTAATTCAAACTAAAAATAAAAAATCAAATTTAGAAATTAGTTATATATAATTTAATATACAAAAATTCACATACAAATAAAAATGATAAATGTAACAAATTTAAAAATATATTATCTGCGCGTAACGCGGAGAAAGGATCTAGTCTATTTAAAGGCAATATGTAGACTCCAACCTAAAGATTTTTTTTTTCAAGTAAGGACATTTTTTTCCGTCCGTTATATAATAAAGTTATTATGATGGTCTTTTGTTGGGTCAATACTATGATGATCTTGACAAATACACTGATTTATTGCTAAAACGGTATGGTAATAAATGTATTTCCGTATAAATATTATTCTCTGTCGTCAAAAAAAGATTTTTTTAAAAAAATATTATTAACGTCGTCAGCAAAATACTAAACCCTAAATCATAATCCCTAAACTCTAAATTTGAAACTCTAAACCCTTGGGTAAACCATAAACCCTTGGATAAATAATAAATTCTAAATCAAAAGCAACAAAATCCTAAACCCTTGAGTGTTTTAGTGTTTAGTGTTTTTGATTTAGAGTTTTTGATTTATTCAAGGATTTACGGTTTACCTAAGGGTTTAAGGTTTCGGATTTAGGGTTTAGGGATTAGGATTTAGGGTTTGGTTTTTCCCGACGACGTTAAAAATATTTTTTTTTGTAATTACTACTATTTTTATTTTTTTATCTTTTTATTTTAAAAACATAATATAATTTGACAATATTTTGTTTCCTTTTATAAAAGATATCAAATTTAAAATAACATAATCTTATTGGTTGGTGAACCTAGAGGTTTACCCTAGGGGGTGAATCCAAGAATAAGTCCTAAAAAAATACACTGTAAAATCAATTACAACATTTTTTCACCTTTAGGCACATGTTCTTTATCTTCAAACATCAGTTCTAAATAATAAATAAATAAACAACCAATCCACAATGGTAACCAGCTCTAGCAAGGGTACTTAGTACTAACATTGACAAAATGAGAACTAATATCAATGATATTACATATTCCACGCGTACCTTTATGCCTTCTTGCACAATTCATGTCACATTGTCAGGCATTATCCAATGCATAAACTAATTCCATTGCAATTATTTTTCCCATGCGAAAAGGCGGCAGGGGATAGCGGTTGGTAATAACCAGATCCAGCCCTTGAGCCAAGTCAAGTCAAAGAAGCATGAGTTTCCGGCCAACATACTTATATATAAATTTCTGCCACATTATTCTAAAATATTGTCTTAGTCTAGTGGTGTAACATTAAGTATATAGACTTGTCATAGAGAACCCCGGTTCAAGACTTCTCTAGCTAGTCTCCTAAACTCTCTAGGACCGACTCTGTTTTCCTGAACATGTATCATCTGATTTTTCACTGTCAAAAGCAGAATGTTGGTGCCTCAGTTCGTTTGTCATTCCCTTGGCTGCTTTGGCAAATTTAGAAAGCGAGAAATAAGTTATGCTTTGAACAAGTACGTCCCATAGCAAGTGATATTTTGACTAATGCTAAGGAGGAAGCTGTCGTTTGGCTGAACCTGCATGGTTGTCTCTCTGATAGTCCCATCGTTTCTACCACTTCTCCAGTGGCAGTGCCTGCTTGGTAAAAACCTCCAGCCCTCTCCCTGAAGTGTAACATTGGTGCTACGTGGTCTGCAACATCACCGGTCAGTGGGGCAGGTTGGATCATTAGAGATTCTGTAGGTAAAGTGCTATCTCATAGCAGAAGAGCTTTTAGTGGAGTGGTCTAGAGTACACAGGCAGACCTTCTGGCACTATCTTGGGCTTCTGCTCCGGTAATTGACCTTAAACTAAAGAATATAATGTTTGAATTCTCTTCCATTAAAGCTGCAGATACGCCCGCTGGAGCATCCCTCTTCTTATCACCTATGTCATGAAGTAGTCAATAACGTTTACTCACTGGCTAAGAGCGGTTTGTTTCTAGTTTCTGAAAACTGTAACGTTGCAGCCTCTGCAATAGCGGACAGTGTTACAAAAGACCAACGTCTGCAATCATATGTTGCTTTTGGTGGGCCTCATTGGCTGTCTGCTGTTCTGTTGCAGGAGGCAACTTAAAGCTACTATGTTGCTGATTAATATTAGCAGGATAAGGCTCTATGTTTCTATTCTCTCCCAACGGTTTGGGTTTTCTTTTGGGGCCTTCTGGTTTCCACTTTGTTTTTGGTTTTATTTACAACTAGATTTGGACCCGTACGTTGCAACGGGCTTTATTTGATATTTTAATTTAATAAAAAATATTAAAAAATCATTTTATTATTGTTTTAAAATTATTTTGCATATATTATGTGAAATTTATTTTATAATTAAGAACTCTTTTTTACACATAAGTTTCAGTTAATATTTGTTAGAGCTAGAAAAAACATTCAAACGTAAAAATTTAAACCGGATCCAACCCGAAATAATAATTATAATGAAATAAAAAGGAATTTGGAAGTTAAATAAGGCCAAGAAGAAATACCAACATTATACACTTTCTTATGTACTAATTTAATGTTTTATTAAACTTATCTGATGTTAAATAATTTTCTGGATTCATTATTTATTAAAGATATATTTTCATAATAATATTTTAATTAAAATAAATTATAAACTACTACATAGTAAAAATAAAAAATGTAATAAGATAACGATGAAGCTTGATTTTTTTTTGACTAAACATATGTATGGTGACAGTAATAATAATCAATTTTTATGAGCAAACATGAGAATATATATATCAAACATGTGTTTGATTGTCGTATAACCAAACACATAAATAATTAAATACCAATCACGACAACATTCTAAGTTTTGGTTTTTGTTAATTTAATAGCTTTAACATCATACTTGTCATCAAATTTTTTTCTTAAATACTATTAAATATGTATGTTTACTTTTGTTTGGATTTTTTTTAAAAAGGAAAAATTTATATTTTACAAATCTTGTTTTTATTTACAATTAATAAAAGAAAAACTATCAAAATTTTTTATATTTTTGTTTACGATTTTAGAAAAGGAAAAGTATTATCAAATAAACTTTTACAATTATCTTCTGTTTAGAATTTCAGAAAAATCTTATTGCTATCAAATAATTATTTCTAGTTACTATTAAATAATTTTAAGAGTATGATTTTTACAGCTCATATCAATACTATTTTTGCACTTCATTTTTGATTAAATAATTTTTAGTATCATGTTCTTCATCAAATTTTCTCTTAAAATATACTATCAAATAACTTCTTACAATTTTTTTTTGGTTAGGAATTAAAAAATATGATACAAATCTCTTTTGTTTAGGATTTTCTTTTCGAAGTTAAAGAACGAACAAATATTTTTTTTACAGTTTTAGGGTGTTAGAAAAGAAAATTAACATTACATAATATTTTATAATTATTTTTTTCTAGGAGTTAGAAAATAAAAATACGATCAAATAATTATTTCCAGCAAATATTAACTATTTTAAAAAGTTGCTATTTTCAAAATTCTTTTTCTCAATATTACTAATATTTTTAATTAAACATTTTCAGTATCATATTTATCATTAAATTTTAAAAGTAAAAATTACTTTTACAATTCTATTTGGTCAGAATTTAAAAGGAAACAATCTTATTTGGTTAAGATTAAAAGAGGAAAAAAATTTTTTGCAAAATTTTTTTATTTAGGATTTTAGGGAAAAAAGTTATTTTTATATAATGATAAATTTTTATTAATACATACACAATTTGTTTTACAAATGTCACAATCATATCGGGTAAAATATTTTAAGTTATTTTTGATTTATAACTTTTTAACACAAAATTATCTATTAAATAGAAAATTTAATTATTTTAAAGAAATAAGTTACTTTTAATTTTTTTTTAAAAAAGAAAAATTCCAACTATAAGTCATTTTGTTTAAGATTTTTATACAACTAATATATTTTCAATAAAAAATTATGTTTAGTCAATTATATATTGTGTCTTATACATACAAACATATATATATTCCTCATATTCACACATACTACTTATGTACGACAAAAAGATCATAATTAAAAAAATTGTGTTAGAATCATAAGAAGTAATAAGGATGATGAGTTGTTTACAGAAATTAAAAGAAAATACTCAGATATTATTTTTCTTGTAAATACTATTTTTTGTAAAAATAATATGAAGAAGCTTAAACCTAAATACAGATGTGAAAATAATATTTATTTTGGTTTATATTTTTGTAGCATACATTTATCTGTTAAAAAGGAAACTTAGTTATTTATATGAAAAATAATAAGAGTCCTTTAACATTTTTATTTTCTTAGGTTTAAAAAAAGGAATATCATTTATTTTATTTTTCGTTTTTCTATTTGATTTTTATTAAATAATTTCTTGTACATGTAGGATTTTATAATTCGTATTTTTTTTAAGATTTGTTTTAAAAAAAATTAATATTTTCTCTTATAATATCTTTCTTTCGTATCTTTAAAGATGAAAAATATAAAAATATTTTTAAAAGAAAGCATATACATTCAAAAAGCTTTTTACAATTATTCTTTGTTTCTAGAATTTTTGAAAATTAGATTTACTATCAAATATTTTTAAAAGACTATAAAAGAACCATAAAATATAATTGTAAAAGACTATGTAATAGTTATTTTTCTTTTCTAAACTCCTAAAAATAACAATAAACTATTTTTTGTAATAATTTTCCTTTTCTAGTCTCCAAAAAATGTTATAATAAATTTCTTTTTCTAAATCTTTTTAACTCCTAATAAAATAGAATTGTAACATATTTTTGACACATGTCACAATCTTAATAAATTAATTGACACATGTCGCGATCATGTTAATTAGCAACTTTGAAGAACCAAACTTTATATAATAAATTTCTCTTATAATATCTTTCTTTAGTATCTTTAAAGATTAAAAATATAAAAATATTTTTAAAAGAAAGCAAATACTTTCAAAAATCTTTTTACAATTATTCTTTGTTTCTAGAATTTTCGAAATTTAGATTTACTATCAAATATTTTTAAAAGACTATAAAAGAACCATAAAATATAATTGTAAAAGACTATGTAATAGTTACTTTCCTTTTCT
This sequence comes from Brassica napus, assembly GCF_020379485.1. Lineage (NCBI taxonomy): Eukaryota > Viridiplantae > Streptophyta > Magnoliopsida > Brassicales > Brassicaceae > Brassica > Brassica napus. The sequence goes on along the minus strand of NC_063436.1, from coordinate 28,479,913 downwards.
AAACTCCTAAAAATAACAATAAACTATTTTTTGTAATAATTTTCCTTTTCTAGTCTCCAAAAAATATTATAATAAATTTCGTTTTCTAAATCTTTTTAACTCGTAATAAAAAAGAATAGTAACATATTTTTGACACATGTCACAATCTTAATAAATTAATTGACACATGTCGCGATCATGTTAATTAGCAACTTTGAAGAACCAAGCTTTATATAATAAGATTGTTATCACATCCTTTTGGACGCAACACTTCTGAATTTTTCATTGACAAAAAAAAAACCCTATAATATATATATATATATATATATCGTATTCCCTCTCCACAGCCTCTAGCCGATCATGATCTCCGACGAGGTTGAACCAACCAAAAAGAAGAAGAAGACGGTTCCTGATGAGCTACCGTCGATGTTTTCATCACTACCGGACGAAATCATAGAAAACATTCTTGCTCGTGTCTCGAGATGGAAGTACCCATCGCTCTCTCTTGTCTCAAAGAGATTCCACTCTCTCTTATCATCTATGGATATTTACAAGGCGCGATCTCAAATAGGATCCAATGAAACATGCCTCTATATCTGGTTAAAGTTGCCCGGTCACCCATGTGCGAGCTGGTTTAGTCTTCGGACGAGACCTAATAATCAAAACCGAACCAAACGTAGGAAAGGAAAGATTAGTTTTAAACGGGACTCAAGTGTAATGTCGGTTGTTCCTATACCTTCCTACTCTTCTACTGATTCTAATTTTCCCGAACTAAGTTACATCAAAACGGTTGGTCCGGAAATCTACATAATCGGTGGATCCTACAATAAGGAACCGTCTTCCTCAGTTCGAATCTTCGATTGTCGGAATCACACTTGGCGTGATGCCCCTAACATGACCGTGGCTAGAGAAAATGCGCAGACAGTTTTAGTCGACGAGAAAATATATGTGATGGGAGGTTGCGATATCGACAAGTACTATGCCAACTGGATTGAGATATTTGACGTAAGAACTCAGGCTTGGACAGCTTTGCCTGGTCCTGGCGCTGATGATGAGGACGAGTTACGTAATCACTTACGCAAAAATAATAGTAAATATTATATAGTTAATGTGTTCAAAGGGAAATTTTACTTAGCGGCAGATGAGAAGGAATACTCTTACGAGCCAAAAAATGGTACATGAAAACTTCTAAAAGAGAACTCAAGTTTCGTATCGGGCCCCGTACAGATTTGGGGTAAGATTGGCGGGGATATAATATGCGGTTGCACTGGTTCAGGGCACTTAATGTGGTCTGGCTTTGAGAATGAGGGTATAGAGTGGAGCGGGATCAAGGGTTTGGAGGAACTGCGCGAGCACCCTACAAGAGGTTTAGAAACTGGGAGTAAGTTTGGCCAACTTTTAGTTATGTGGGATCGGTATCCGCCCAGTGTTAGCAGTTCTAGTATCAAACGAAATAGTAAAATTCGGTATGCCGAGATTTCTTTAGAATCAAGACGCAATGGACGTGAGATGTGGGGAAAAGTTGAGTGTGTTGATGTGCTTACCTTTCCTGTCGAATCATATGAATGGTTTGACTGTGTTGCTGCGTCAGTTTGATGATGTCTGTTACAGATGGTATGAGTTTTTTTTTCTTTTGCTTTGAACATGCTGTTTTGTTCTTTGAGACAATCTTCATCCTTTTGTTTTTACTTACAAGTGAAATCATAAGCTAAGTTATATATGTATTGATTATTATTGGTTGTTTTTGTTTTCATTTTTGTTTACACGTTAGTGTATGGTAATTTCTTATTCAGATAACTACGACTGTAGTGAATTGAGATTATGCAGATTGGAGTAGATCGTAGTGTTTCATTAGTCAATGTCACGCTCTCGCACATTAGTGTATCAGTCTTCTGGGACTCAGCTCCCTTACCGGATTAACAGGAGAGATGGTAATGAGGGATGGATCCGGAGTTGCGCCCGCAACTTTCGCTATGTGTGCTAGGGCTAAGCACAAATGCTTGATACTAGGTTTGTACTCGCTACTTGACTCGGATTGGTATGAAAAAACAAGTACTTGCTCCAATCAAGTCGAGTAACAACTAAACGGATTTTATTACTCGCAAGTACAAGTCAAGTATCAAGTTCATTTTAATTTTTAGCTACTTGGTTTGTTACTTGGTTTATTACTTGTTATCCTTTACTTATTCAATTATTTGTTATATATTATTTGGTTTATTAAATACTTTAGTATGTATTTCATTAGTTAATTAAAATTTATGTATTTTATGAGTGGCTACAATTACTTGTTACTTGCCTATGTTCACTACTTGGTTGGTTGGTACTTGATCTTTAAAGTCGAATACTTGTTTTGACCAAGATGTGTATCAAGTAGTCTATTTAAACTACTTGCAGATACATACAAATACAAAATCATAAAATAAAATTAATTATTTGGTTTATTATCATTTTTTAGTTGAACACATATACATTTTCCTAAATTATAGTAAAACAACTCGTTTATATTTCAATTTTTATAAGTGAATCAAACATAAATGATTTATTTATATAAGAATTTTGGAATTTTTTTTTTTAATTTAATCTATTTACGAATGACTAAAAAACAGGAAAAAATGATAAAATAAAAACAAAGACATATTATTTATATATAATAAATTTATTTACTTTTAAATTTCAACTAATTATCAAATAATTTACCAATAATTATCAAATAATTTGTAAATAATTTACAAGTAACAAGTAATAAAACAAGGCAAATAACTACTAAGTCCATCAATTTTTCGCAAGTACTTGAAACTTTAAGTACTCGTTTTTAACAAACCAAGCACAAATCTAAAATTTTAATACTTGTACAAGCCAAGCCGAGTACTAAATTACCGAAAATACCAAGTACTCGGCTTGTGTCCACCCTTAAGATTGTGTGCGATGACTCAAAGCTATCAATCTATGGTTGTACCTTTTTTTTTGCTTAAGTCCTAGTCTGATTATAATTTGTAATGATGCCATGGATGTTCTCGAGAGTTGCTTAGGAAGTCAGACACTTAGGTCATAAGAAGAAGCAGACCCTTTTCTTTTCTTTTTGGAACTTTTTAGACCGTTTGCTTGTGTACTCTTTCTCAGTTCTGTAATAAAAGTTCTAGAATCCTTTTTAACTAGATTGCCTCTTGGAGAATGCAGAAAACGATAGTAATAAAATTTTCTCCTGTCTTACCTTGTACATAAGAAAGTACATCTCATTTTATTAAGGAACATAAAATGTATGTACAGAGGCAACAATAAATGATTCTGAGGTTTACAAAAGCGAAAAAAGAAAACCTGAGACTTATCTCTATATATCACTACACAACATTACTATCACTCTTTCGTTAGGCCCTCCATTGCATTCTATTCTCCGGAGCCTACCAACTTGCCTACCTCTTAATCTCCGCCCGTTAACATATAAAAAATAAGACTCTTGTTGCGTTTAACTACCGACCTATCTTAATCGCCGGAGCCAAATACACCACCCATCACTAATAAACAAAAAAAGTCTCACCACCATCCCTAGTAATCAACCTATAAGAAACAGAAAGAAAGAGCTCCTACATGATGATGGTGACTGGTGAGTGGTTATTCTTTCTAGGGACCAAAACTTGTTTTTCCTTTTACTTCTTTCTTTGTCGCTAATGGTATAACAGAGGAGAGGAAGCTGTACAGTAATAAAGACAGTGAGGGTGGGAGCTTATACCATCATCTTTAAGTCTGAAAGATCATCCATGGGTATTTGAAGTCCAAGGAGATCTATATCATTATCTTGTAAGGCATCATCATCGATGTTCAACCATGAGCTTAGATCTCCTGCTTGTGCATCGAAATCATCTGGACCACCTAAACCGTCTGGTATCTGCAGGCCAGATAGGTCAAGTGGCTCTGTCTCGTCCAGTGTCTCCAAGTTACTATACTCGCTGTTGTTGCTATTAGTTGGTTTGGACGATGATGTTCTGTTCTGCTCCAGGATACTGACAGAAGGAGAAGAAAACATGGGAGTTGCTTTCTGCTTAGGTTTTGTTTTCGATTTCCGTTCACCCTTGGCGTTATTTGACAGTGCAGGCCGACCAATCTTGTTAGTTCCTCCACTTCTCGCTGATGAAGCTCCATCCTTGTCCCTATCACTTCTCTTCCCTTTTGTACTGCTTGAAAGTGGTGTCCCACACACATCATCAAGTCGCAACTCTCTCTCCTTCGTTCTATGTAACCACATCGTTTCATCTTTCCCTTCCCGTAAAGTATTCTCAGAAGAATCGGTATAATTCTCTCTGTTCTGTGCCAATGATGAGCTTGGTTGTGATCCCATCGGTGCTGCCAGAGACAAAAACAAAGAGTTTGTGGGCTCAAAATCATAGTACACAGTTCGGTAAGGCAAAAAAAGAAAAAAGAAAAACATACTTGAAGCTGATAAAGTATCTTCCTTGTCCGTGGGATTATCTTCAATTTGAGTAAGCCCGGCAACGAGGATGTTCTTGAATGTAGACTCACTAAAGCAGCTTTTGCCTGTTTCTTCGAACTGTCGACATCTTCCAAGCGTCCGTTTCACGAAAGCAAACGCGGCCTGCTTTGATATCTTGTTAGCTGAACTCTTTCCACTAGCTGAGTGATGCCGCCGACTTGCCTGTAAACAAAATCCATATAAAATTATCACACAACATGAACTTGGAATAAACCATTTGGCCAAAAAATAACCTACCTTGCTCTTTTCATATGCCATTTCCATAAGTTTTTCATAACCGAGCCGATCAAACTCCCTATATTAGGGAAAAATAGTAGAAAAAGAAACAGTCAGATCATTAAAGGCGTGCATGAAAAAAAGAGAGAGACAAATTCATACTTCTCCTGAAGTTCTTTCATCTCTAGAGCAGGCGTTAGTAACCGATTCAACATCTCTTTCTTCTTGGAACCCTTAAGTTTTAAGATAGACAACGTCGCAAAGTTAGCTATCTTGAGAACACAGTAGTAGTAAAGGTAAATCAAAATCGAAAAATAATCATAATTTGCCAACACATTTTGTTAAAAAAGGAAGATAAGAACGCGTGATAAAACATACCACCTCGTAGATAGCCTCCTCTAACGTTTTGATCTCGTCAACTACTCCTTCATCCTCCACGTTTGAAATATTAGGCTGCAAGAAAACACATGTACAACACATCAATCAACTAAGGAACTATAGAAAATTGAGTCCAGATCCAGGGAAGTATACCATAGGTTCCAAGCAAATGCCAATAGATTGAGCTTCCAAATATATCTTCTCATCTATCCCCAAAGTTTCATACTGAATGTCTGCGAAGTCGATGGATGAGTGATCTGTAAATCTACCATTAACATTGTGGGGTGAGCTATCAACACCCTTGAGCGGGATAACAGATACATCATCTTCTAGATCATCAAGTTCCAGTTTATCACTTCTATAACCATTGAACTCCACATGATTCAAAGCACTGAATTCTGACTCAGCATCGGCTCCAAATCCATCAAATTGTAAATCTTCATTTACACAGGCTGAGTCCTCTGAAATCAGAGCTGATATCAATCTCTGATAAAGGGACGAAGCTTTAGAATCCACTCTACTGGTTGTAAGTCCCTCGGAAATTTTTTCACGACCATCGAAGTCTGAAGATGTCCCAACTGGTGTAGTACTCATGGAGGAAAAGTCACCCTGAAAGAGAAAACGGTTATGACATTTCAAAGGCCAAATATGCAATACATCATTAGATCAGGTAATACGCCGATTCAAGTGCTACGTATGTGCATAGAAACATATATAAATGATCTGTCACATCCTACAAAACTATGACGTCTCAAGTGTAAAACCTCCATTGTATGAAATGCAGGAAAACGAATTACCAGCTGTTTCACGAAATTAATACGTGCATCAGATATAAAGCAAAAATAGCGCTCCATTTGCTTCCAGAAAGAGCTAGGAAAATTCTGAGCTGCATCAAAGAACCAGACGGATTAATCTAGATAAAAAAATCTATTAGAAAAAAAATACATAAATGAGAAACCAAAGAATTACTTACCAAAGCTTATAGCCGAGTTAACAGCAGCTAGTAGCTCTTCATGCCCATCATCTGAGCAATAAAGAAAATAAAAGTATTTTATAAATAATAGAAAGAAGAAACACTAATCCTGCTAAAGAACAAATCTGATTAATTGAACTGACCAAGAAAATCTAGTGTTGTAGCGTTTGCCGATGTATTTCTCTGACGTTTGTAAGCCTTGCGGTCAGAGAGTTTCCTAGTGGGTGGACGACCTGCCCTGCTGCAGAGAGCGTATGTTAAAAAACTAGGAGATAAGACTCATGAAACCTAACTACAGGTACTAGAAACAGGGTCTACCTTTCATTCTTGTCAGAACTATTTCTTGCACTGCGAAGTTGTTTTGTTGTTCCATGTCTCATAACTCCCATTGGGTTTACAGACCTTGTTGAACCAAAGCCACGGCCTGTCCTTCCTTGTCTCCTCACTCCATCCCCAAGCTCTTCTCCAGAGACAAGCTTGTTTTTTCTCGATTGTAAACCAGTGATGGAGAGCTTACGGACATTCAGAGCAGCTTTCCCCTCATCAGATTGCTTTCCCTTGTCATTAGATTTGATCTCAGGGGGGCTAAATTCTTCACTTCCTGATAAAGCTGTTGTAGACAAGCTATTCTCACATTTTAATTTTATCCGAGGAGAAGCTGATGGCGAGCGTCTAGGAAATCCAAAACTTGTTTCACTACAACCAACATCTGACATGTTGTCTGATGAAGGAATGTCGTCATTGCTTGAAACAAATGGGACCAAGCTCGTTCTCCTTGCAACACGGGATATCTTTTGTGGTCTTTGACTGGCCCATTGAGTGACAGGTGGTGATGAAGAGCGATTTGATGTCATACGCTTGCGATTAGGAACCCCAGACAACAATGGAGGTTTGTTTGTACAGCCAGAAATATCCCAATCACTGGGAGAAGGAGTGTTATGGACAACCGGAGAAAGTTTCGGTGGGAGCCCTGATCCTGATCTCGGACCACGAACTGTAACATTTATTTTTGGGCTTGGAGAATTGGATTCATCGTGAATATTTGACCTGAAAAGAACCCGGCAGAGAGTAACAAGAACATCAGAAATAATACAGGAAAGAAAAATTGATGAATGTGATCTAGCGAAACATTGGCAGGTGTAGTTAGATTGTAAGCTTGTTAAAACATACTTGTTGATAGCCCTGAGATTCACCCTTTCCTTATCTGAAGCAATAGCTCGTTCTCTCTTCTCATTGTACAACGAATTGTGATCTGAATCCCTGGAGGGCAAGGAACCCCCTGCCAAGCCTGTCTGCCGAGAGAGGCTATCAGATCTTCCATATGGAACTGCCCCGTTTACTGCCCCATGCCTACACGAGTAATTCACACAGAAACATTAATCAACTGAATGACCAATAAAAGAGTCACAATAACCTTCACTGACAAACGACTGATGAGCTAAAGAAGAGATTGTGCTCAATCAGACAGGCGCTAAACAAAAGATATTCCGTATAATTTTCGCCACCAACCTAAATTCCATAACCAATCAAATGGATTAAAGCAATTGTCGAACCAAGGTTATTGCGTAGGTTTATAAAGGCACTGTTGTTCTCATCTTAACTTTGTTCTTTTCCACTTGTGTCATTCAATGAATTCTTAAGAAAACAAAAGAAGCTTACAGAGGAAATTTGGGAAAGAATCAAAATTAATATTGAGCCAAAAGTTATGATCTAATAGGAAGCCATACCTTGACATGTTCGAGTCACCATTTAATCTCAACCTGGAATCACCAGCTGATTTTGGTATGCCCTGCTTCAAGTCCCGGTAACCATCAACAGCTTTATTTGAAGCCAAACTAGAAGAAGCATCTGTTTTTATGCCAGATCGTTTTTTCTTCATTTTCGACTTTTCCCAACCATCAATACCAATTGAAGATCGATCATCACCCTGAACTGCATTATGATTTGCCAGCCTCACTGTGTCTTTATCTACAGCAGCTCGAACAATAGCATTACTTCGAACATCCATCTGAATCACATAATAGCAAAATTAAAATAATTTTGAATTTGTACTTACCAATTAGTTAAAGTAAATATGAACTAATAATAACTGCCAGAGGGTTTTCTTATTCAGAATCCAAAACTAAAATCAACATCCTGCGGTATGAAAATACTTTATACGGTCAGAACACAATAAGCAAAGAAGAAAAGAAAAAGCAACTGAGAAACTCTAACAGGACTAATCTCTGTATATTTCTGGCTTGAATATGTCATTTCATATACATTGAATACTGGAAGCACAATTACCTTAAACGATGAAGTTTCTATACAATTATTTGCTACTTACAATAATTCTAGCTTAATTCTATCATAACAGTCCGAATTCTATATTCCCAAATGAAGACTACATCATGACACAAAAGGTCTGTTCAATACACATGTGAGCCACTATATTTGGTGAAACAGCTCCACAAGGATAATACACCAAAGCATATCTTGTCAAACAAAAATCAGGAATTACCATGGAAGTACGTGTCCGCTTATTTATTGCACCACTTTTAGGTCGTTGGTCCACATTTTGCTCGTCAAACTCAAAACAGCCAGGCAGAGTCTGACCTTGAACTCCCATTTTACCTAAACCAGGCCCTAAAGCCAAGCGGTCACTGGAAAACCCTTCTGGTCGAGACCTTTTCTTTGTAGGTACGGTAGGAAAAAACTTGTTAAATACAGAGGACGCTTCGTTGAAAATTTTAACACGTTCCCTGCAACAGCAGAAACCCCCAGTTAGGTAAACAGAACTCCGAACAGGATTTATCAGCTTATCATGATAAACTACCTGGCCTTCACATTGTTTTCGCGTAGACCAGCCTTCAGTCTTTTAATCTCTTCTGGTATAGGAGATGTAGTGCTTGGAGGAGATTCATCTCCTTGAATCCCAAGCGCAATATTCACATGGCGCTTAAAGTCACCGTGACGAATAGACTTGTGATCCGCGGCAACCACCTTAGGATTAAAACGCAAACACTGAAAGAAATTCGTAACGTCGGTTTGTGCTAATGGTGAAGTGCTCCTCGAAGATGAAACAGGATGTTCAATCGTCTCGCGAAAGGTACTAGATCTTTCCATCTGTGCAGCAGCTAAGTTGGACCTGTATAAAGTAGTCTGGCCCACCAGAAGAATAATCAAACTTCCCAGGTGCTGACATTCCCTTCAAGTCCACTGTTTTATTTATAAACACTGTACACGCAGTGGCACATGACAAGCGTGGGGAGTTGCAGCACATATATGCTAAAATTCTCAGCTGTCAGAATTATTTAGACGGTGCACCTGAATCATCAACCACATTTAATCATCACAGCTTATCTGCATTGCCGACTAATCATGAAACTAAAATGCCTCAACTTCAAACATATGGTTTCAACTAATTTTCAAACTTCATTGCCACAACAAACTAGAAATAACCAAAGTAATCAAAGCAAACTCAATCACAACAACTGAATAAAAAAAATCATATGAACTTGATAAGACGAAGTCAATCATCTTCAATAAGTATAGAAACCAACAGAAACTTAACACTAGAACCCGGATCACACTTCAGGAGATAGAAGATGAGATAACCAAAACCTCGTTACCTTCGGAATCCAAAATTACAGAGTTCCAAATACTCTCCCCCAAAAACAGGGACCTATGAGAGATTGAATCGATCAAATGAGTACGTGAAGAGCTCGAAAATTGAAATTGAAATCAAAATCAAACGACGTCCCTGTAGCAGCAGCCATGAGAGGACGGGATCGAGACGAACCGCGCCTTCGTTGGTTTGCTGTTTTTGATCGGGAGATTGGTTATCTCGAAATTACGATATTACCCATTGAATAAACTTAGACGATGAACGGTCCCCGATGGTGATAGTAGGGGTAGTCTGGTAAATATGTAGGACTCAAGCCGGCTTGAAAGTAGCCAAATGGCTTTTTTAAGGAAGAAAGCTGCGACGCTTTTGACGAATGACGATTTTAACTGTTTATATATAATATAGTCCGACGAATGACGATTTTAACTGTTTTATATTCGACGCTTTTTACAAGCTTTAACGCTGGACAGATAACATCAAAATTGAAAAGATTTAAAGGTAGAAACTATTTATAGATTTTAAAAATTTATTTGAATAGTCACAACCTTTCAATTTGAATAGTCACATTCTTTCAATTAAAAGTAGTTATTTTGAAAAGATACTTATAAGAACAGTCACAACTTTTCACGTTTTAAAAGATATTTATATGAATAGTCACAACTTTTAGACAATTTTTAGAAAATATACAACCTTTCAACATATAATTTTTAGAAAATACACAACGTTTTACACATATTTTACAAAAGACACAACCTTTCAACATAAGTGGATTCACTCACAACCTTTGAAATTAATTGGGATTGCTATTATTAGTAGATGTTTCTGGTAGTTATCCACATTCATTTAAGTCTAAGATCTTAAATAGAAAACATTTCATCCTTTGATATCTTCTTAATTGCATTCAGATTTGTACATACCAATTAGATAGCTAAGACCCATAATTAAAATCTTTAAGATTAATATTGATGAATCATGAGTCATGACTATTCAGTATTGATTGACTAATAATTTCGACCAAAAGAAAATCAGTATTGACTAATGTTGTTTCCTGAATTACATGGAGAAGAGAGAAACATGGCTCTCCAATATGTCGCACATGCGGATGAAACTGAACGTCGTGCACGAATCCTCCGAGTTCAACAATCTATTGAAGAGGAGAGAGATAATCCACCTGCCGTGTTGACCAAGATTTCTCATGAAGTTGACAAAGAGAAAGAACATGTGTTCAACTATGAGGATCCTCCCTCTAATGATCATCCTCTGATGAGGAAATCATCCTTCCCCACGAGATCATCCCCCGCAGGCGATAGCAACCGTGTGCTACTAGTAGGTACGTCATCAGGTGAAAGCAATAACATTCCTTCCTCTCCGAAAGGATCGACGGTGTTTGAGGCTAAGGTCTTTAAGGCCACTTCTACCGGGTCCTTATGGAACAAGAAGAAGAAGCCTAGACAACGACCTCCTGCATGGGTTCGACATGTCAGACCAGCTAGGAACACAGTTTACGGGGGTGTGAACAACTCACATAACTCAAACAGTGATGTTGGTCCATGGAAGAGGAAAGCAGAGGAAACAGAGAATTCTACCGGTAACAAATCCACAAAAACTAAACAAGATACGGTGGCCTCCGACTTGAGGCTGCTGTCTCCCCAATGAGTATACTGAGTTGGAACTGTCGCGGGGCGGGAAACACCGAGACAGTTCGTCGTTTGTCGGAAATGCGTAAAAAGTACTTTCCGGATTTCTTGTTTCTCTCTGAGACTAAGCAAAAAGATCCTTACATGCTTGGTCTACAAAAAGATTTGGGTTACAATAAAATGTTTACAGTTGCTCCAGTTGGTTTGAGTGGTGGTTTGGCAGTGTTTTGGAAGGATTGTTACAAGGTTGAGGTCCTGTTTTCAGATAAAAGGATCATTGACCTAAAAGTTGATTTTGGTTCAGTTATTTTTTTCTTAACGTGTGTCTATGGTGATCCGGTTCGAGAATATAGACATCACGTTTGGAAAAAGCTTGAAAGTATTGGTGCTGGTAGGGATGATGCATGGATTCTGCTCGGTGATTTCAATGAGCTCCTAGATAACTCTGAGAAGCTTGGGGGATCTGTTAGAGAAGAATCAATGTTTTGGGACTTCAGGAACCTGGTCGAAAACTGTAAGATCAGGGAAGTGAGGTCAGTTGGTAATGCTCTGTCTTGGGCAGGATGGAGGAATAATGTTTGGGTTCAATATCGTCTTGATAGGAGCTTTGGAAATGATAGCTGGTTCAGATTGTTCCCACGCTCCAACTTGGAGTATCTAGAGATGTGGCCGTCTGATCACAGACCAATTGTCTTATCGTTCTCGTTGGAGCCTGAAGGTAGAGGACAAGGAAGGTTCTATTTTGATAAAAGGATGGTTGGCAAAGCTGGGATTGATGAGGCTATTGCTAGGGGCTGGGAAGGAGACCCAGCTCAAGCACACTCATCAGTCATGGATAGGCTTTCAAGATGTCGACGAGAGCTCTCACGCTGGAAGAAGCGAGTTCACTTCAACTCACAGTCGAAGATCCAGAAGCTTCACAAAGATCTGGAGAAGGAGATTGCAAAGTTGAGGCCTAGTGTCAGATCCATGAGACGATTAAAACTGGAATTGGCGGAGGCACATAAAGAGGAAGAAAGATTTTGGAGACAAAGGAGTAGAGAACAATGGCTTAGAGAAGGTGATCAGAATACATCTTACTTTCACAATGTTGTTAAAGGCAAGAAAATCATGAATAACATTCTTATGCTTAAAGATGAGATGGGAATAGAACACTTCTCAGAAGGTGCAAAAGGTCATCTCGCAGTTGCATACTTCAGAGAGTTGTTCATGAGCTCTAACCCAGTAGACTTAGAATCGTTATTCGAAGGCTTTCAAAGACGTGTTACTCCGGAGATGAATGAGACCTTGGTCAAAGATATAACAGATGATGAGATTAAAGCAGCAGCCTTCTCCATCAAAGGTAGTAGCGCTCCTGGAGAAGATGGCATAACTGGGGTCTTCTATAAAAACTACTGGCATATAGTGGGACCTCAAATCATTGAAGAGGTCCGCACTTTCTTTCAGACATCTGTTCTCCCAGCTGGTTGGAACCACACGCAACTTTGTCTCCTCCCTAAGATTACTAAACCGGAATCCATGAAAGATATGAGACCAATAAGTCTCTGCTCTGTCCAATACAAAATCGTCTCCAAACTTCTCTCCTCACGTTTGAAGCCGATCATGGATGACATTATTTCAGATACACAAGGCGCTTTTGTGGCTGGTCGTCTGATCTCAGACAATATAGTGGTGGCGCATGAGATGGTCCATGGCTTGCGTACCAAGAAGTCGATCAGTGAGCAATTCATGGCTATTAAAACATACATGTCTAAGGCGTATGATCGTGTGGAATGGAACTTTTTAGAAACATTGATGGAGAAAATGGGTTTCAACCGTAAATGGGTCTGTTGGGTGATGGCATGTGTAAGTACAGTGTCTTATACAGTCCTCTTAAACGGAAGAACTCATGGTTTCTTCAGACCAGAGAGGGGGATAAGACAGGGCGACCCCATGTCTCCTTTCATCTTCATTATGGCTGCAGAAGCACTGGTCAATGTGTTAAATAAAGCAGAAGAGAAGGGAAGTCTTCATGGCATCAAACTTGACAAACATGGACCGGCAGTTCACCATTTATTGTTCGCTGATGATAGCCTATTGATGTGTAAAGCGGATATGTTGGAGAGTATGGAAATTCTGCGTTGTTTGAAACTCTATGGTGATGCTTCTGGTCAACAGATTAATCCTGCTAAGTCCTCAATCATCTTTGGGGACAGAGTGGATGAGGGAATGAAAGCAGACATAAAACAAATCCTTAGAATCGACAAGGAGGGAGGAGAAGGGACTTATCTCGGCTTACCTGAAGTTTTTAAAGGCTCGAAGAAACTTATCCTGAACTATATTCGAGAGAAACTTCAGCACAGACTTCACGGGTGGTTTGCTCGTACTCTGTCTCAGGGCGGGAAGGAAGTTCTTTTGAAATCCATTGGACTAGCCTTACCGGTTTATGCAATGTCTGTGTTCCAACTACCTAAGGATCTGTGTGCTAAACTCACTTCTGCGATGAGAGAATTCTGGTGGAGCAATGGAGGCTCTCGCAGAAAAATGGTGTGGGTTGCTTGGGATACACTCTGTAAGAGCAAAGAAGATGGGGGTCTAGGCTTTCATGACATTGGGCGTTTTAATCAAGCTCTTCTTGGCAAACAAGCATGGAGAGTGTTTGCGCAACCCAACTCACTAATGGCTCGGGTCCTAAAAAGTCGCTACTTCAAAAACTCTTCCTTCTTGGAAGCGAGTATTGGATCTCGACCCTCATACATCTGGCGTAGTATACTTCATGGTAGAGAAGCCTTAAAATCTGGACTGCTGCGTACTATCGGGAGTGGTGATCAGACTAATGTATGAACATCTAACTGGCTGTTAGATAAGGAAGCTCGACCTCCGATGTACAAACAAGATAGTGTAGTGGACCTTACACTTACGGTCAGAGATCTTTGGCTTCCAAACTCACAAGTATGGAATGCACAAAAGCTATTTGAGACGTTTACTGAGGAAGATACATTACTTATCTTAAAGATCAGGCCTTCTCCGATTGGTCAAGACTCTGACGTTTGGGGATTCACAAAAAATGGTTCATATACTACACAAAGTGCTTACATAATGCTCTCTGGTCTCCATGAGGCCAATGCTCCAGCTAATCGTTCTCTTCCCCCTGTGGAAAAACAGTTATGGAAAAGTCTCTGGAAACTAAAAACTTCTCCTAAGATCAGACACTTCCTATGGAGAGCCCTGTCCGGAGCACTGGCAGTAGCAGAAAGACTTCAATCAAGAGGTTTGTGCAATAATACAACCTGCCTTGCGTGTGGTCAAGCGTCAGAGACAATTAGCCATGTCCTTTTTAATTGCCCTACTGCGGTAGAAGTATGGAGATTGGCAGGAATACAACCCCCCTCAGCTGGATTCTCTCACTCCTCTGTGTTTCTCAACCTACATTATCTGGTAGCAGGATCAAAGAAACAACAAGGAGATCAAAATCGTTTCGAAGCCTTCCCATGGGTCCTCTGGCACTTGTGGAAAGCAAGAAATGCTTTAGTCTTTGAGAAAACCCGTCTCACTCCGAACTCGATTACCACGAAAGCTTTGGAAGAGTCTGTGATTTGGTTCCTAGCTCAACAGCAGGTCCCAGAACCTACCACGGTTGAAGTTTCTACCAATTCGCTAATAGGTACATGGGAAAAACCTCCAAGTGATATGGTCAAATGCAATGTAGGAATGGCTTGGAGCGATACGTGTCTCATGAGTGGTTCAAGCTGGATAGTAAGGGACTATCAAGGACAGGCTATACAGCATAGCCGACAGGCTATTACGGGTTCCTCCTCGAAAAGGGAATCAGATATCAGATCCCTACTTTGGGCTGTTCAAGCCATGGGTGACTTGCGCCACAAGAAAGTCCTTTTTGAAGCTTCCTCTTTAGAAGTGCGCGAAGCTTTGTTAAACCCTCTCCGATTTCCTGAACTTTCACCCTTGATACTGAAGATATTGGAGCTCCTTAATCGCTTTGAGAAATGGGCAATCTTTCATGTCTCAGCTCACATGAACAGAATAGCTAAGAACATAGCAGAGAGCGTAATCCTTGGGACACGTTTACAGTCATACGTTGCTGCAGGAGGTCCTTGTTGGCTTCATGAGATGCTGGAAGAGGATGCAAATAGCACCTAATACTGCTGCTGGAAGGGGTATTGGCTCTCTCGTTAGCCACTATTAACCTCTTTTCTGATATCGTGGATTACAAACTTTAAGTACCTACTGGTACTCTTTTATTTTGCTTTTTGTTTTCTCTTCTTTTTAGTTTTGGATTTGGATTATTATGTACCTCAGGGGTTCTCTCTATTTGTCCTCCAGGACTTTATTAAATTGAAGTATTCAGTGTTAAAAAAAAAAAGATATTTCATTTAAAATGAACAATTAATTTAAAAGTATGTTCAACATATGGATTCTGTATATAAATACATATATAGAAGAATTCACTAAAATAATACTTTTTCAATCAACTAAACGCAATAAACAAAGGTGGATTCTTGAGAGAATAGTTTGAGTTGAAAAAATGAAATTATGTTGAGGTAGTGTTAAATGTTGTTGTTCACAAGTATAGTTGTTGTTGTGATTTAGTTTGCCATGTGAAAGAAGATAAATGCATGTAACATGGTTGTGTACTTAAAGAATGATTAAGGAACATGCTTATCTAGCAAGTTAAACATGATTAGTACCTCCAAATTAACATTCTTCCGAACTTTCCACCATGAATGAAAAATCAAAAAGAAAGAAAAAAATGCTTTCGAAGGTTTTAAATTCAATTTCTATAGAGAACTAAAGATTACACATTGCCAATATAATAGTACAAACAAATCCAGCCAATGACTACACTCAAATCAACTATGCTTTTTTTTTTTGTATCCAATCTCTTCTAAGTATTAACTAATCTGGAAAAAGAATTTTGCAAAAAAAATAAAAATCAGTATCAAGACAAAACAGAGTCCACATTTTAGTTACAGAGTCCTTGTCCCGGCGAGGCCACGATGCAAGAGATTATGAGAGATTTGATCCCTCGCGCTAGACGCAGCCACGGATCGAATATTATCCTCAGGCACCGTCACATCATCAAACACCTCGAACTTCACCCCCTCCGCCATCTCCTCCTTCCTCATCTCACAAATGTTATGCAACACGCAGCAAGCACCCAGCACGTACGGAAGATCCTGCAGCTTAACCTCCGTCCTCTTCTGCAGACAAGCCCACCGCCCTTTCAACCTCCCGAACGCCTCCGTCGCCACCTTCTGAATCCCGCCCACGCTCTCGTTGAACCCGTGCTGCGTCCACGTCAGATTCTGCCTCGCGTACGGCACCAGAAGCCAGTCCGTCAACGGGAACCCACCGTTCCCGACGATCCACCCGTCGCGTAGCATCCCACGCGCCGCGCGTTGGTTGGAAAGCGAGGATTTATCGAGGATCTGATCGTCGGTGAGGGACCCCGGGTTCCCGATGCAGACGTCGGTGAAGATCCCCTCGGCGTTGACCACTCCCTGGACCGTGATCGAGTACGACGTCTTCTGGTTTCTCTCCGTGTGCCTCTTGTTGAAATAAGCCGCCACGTGGACTTTCGGAGCGATGATGGGGATATGAGTGGTGTAGATCGATCCGACGACGTTTGGGATTTTGTGATTCGATTCGAATTTTCTTTTCGTCGATTGTATCTCGGGATCCGACGATGGCCAGTGGAGATACTTGGGCATCATGACGTCGTAGATCGCGCGGCAGACCTCTATGACGAGCTTGTGACACGTGGAGATCCCCAGCCCGAAGCGTTCTGACACGTGGCGAAGCGGAGCTCCTGTTGCCAAACGCCAGACGCAGACGGCGACGCGTTTGGGAGCTGGGATCGCGTCGCGGAGCATCGTGTTTTTCTTCGTCACAGTCGCGTCCAGCTCCTCGCATATCAGATCGAACGTCGGTCTGCTCATCCGAAACTCTCGCCGGAACTCCTCCTCCGGGAAGTCCGGCCGGCTTACTCGGTCCCACCAGTCCGTCGTACGTTCCTTCACCCACAGCCTCCTGTGGTGACTCGGTCCAGACCCGGAACCGCTGGCGATGTCCGAAGCAGCGGAGGCGGTTTCCTCAACCGATGCTTTACGTTGTCGTTTAGGACGAGCAACATCGGGTTCTTGCAACTGGTTGTAGTAACCATCCATTGTCTTCACTTGCTGTTTAGCTTCCTCGTCCAATGCCAGTATATCTCCAGATGCAGCCTTATCACTACCATTCACAGCTTCTTCTTCCTTTCTTGGGCGTTTCCTAGTGTTGTCGTTACCAACATTTTCGAATTCGAAACCAGAAGGAGCAGAGTCCATGTCCTGAAATAGACCAAGGAGATGGGAACACTCGTCGTCTTGTAGGTATGGGAATGGGAAAGCAGAGACTTCCATTAAAGAGGGAAATAGTTTATTCTCCAGAGTTTGACTTTTAGTTTGAAAAGTGACTTGACTGTGTTTAGATGTGAAACCAAACTTTAAAAGTTTCCAAAGTGTTTGAATTCGGACAATGATTTTGGGTTTCGATGGTTCTGGTTTCAGACATTTATAAAAATGGTTTCTTTGGCTGCGAGAAGAGAAGAAGATGCAGAGACGAAGGAAGCGCGTTAAGGTGTGAACGCGGTGAGGGAGACTGGTTTGATGGTGACTTTGACTATCCTTTTTAATTATTTTATTATTATTTTGTGTTCTATTTTGTTTTAGACAAAGCGTTTACTCGTCACTGGTTCATCGAGAGATTGCACCGAGTAAAACTTGTTTGATTAATATCATAAACTGACAAAAAGAAGAACATGTTTTGATAAAGCGCTAACTATCGAGGGATCTCTCTCCTCTTTCCTAGTAGTGAGAGAATTTTTTCTCCATTCTTCTTCCTCTCTTAACAATAAAATATCTTTCAAAGAGGTGAGAGCTTGTCTGAGATGGAGAGAGATGGACGTTTTACTTACGGTTTCGGTTCATCCGACTCCAGCGTTCTCGCCTTCTCCAGGCAAAGGATGACTGATTTTTGTCTCCGCATTGCTTATATATTCAGCAATCGTGTTTTCCCGCTGTCATCAATCTACGCTTCTTCTGACCTTTTCTGTTCAATCGTCTCTCTTTTTTCTCTTTGTCGAATTGTTTCTCTCTCTTTCCAAGTTTTTCATCTTCGAGTTTACATCTATCATAAAAAATAACAGTTTGGACGAAGGAAAACCGGCGATGAATAAATCGATTGTAGATGATTATCTTTTTTCTCTGAAGCGTAAATCCGGTGGACAATTGGATTTCTTTGAAGCTTGTTCTGGATGAGCAACTGTTTCATCGATCTCTGCTAACGGTGGAGCCTCCTTGCTTTTGGTGGACGAAAGTGGACCATCATTTTGACACATGTACATGAATCGCCGGACGAGCAGTGGGTGACGCGTCCCTTTCTCCTCGACGGTTTATCTCTATGGACTGACGGCCTATAGTTATTTTCCTTAAGTTGGCCCAAATGTTTTGGTCCATAGTTTTTTCTTCGTGTTGGCTCGTTTGTTGTTTCGGCCTTTGTGTACGTAAAATTGTTGGGTTTAACATGTTGGATTTAGATAAAAAAAAATAAAGCGTTAACTATCAGATTCTTTATGCATAGTTAATGCACAACAATGAAATATAACAATAATAAATTTGGAATGCTGTAAGATATTATGAAAGGTCTACTGGTCCTTTTGACAATAATATTTATAGTATTAATATCTCTGTATATTATTTGATAAATCAAAAATATTTTTAATAAAATAAATATATTATATGTAATTACCATTATTAAAAAAACTAGTTTCCTTTTGTTTTCCTTAAAATTTAAATTCAATTTATAATTTAAGCTTCCTTTTTATTTATAATTATAAACATAAATATTTTCAACATATGTCTGTTTTCATTAAAAAGAAAAATTTACAAAAATAAAATTTATACATAAATATTAAATATTTACTAAATGACTATATTAAATTTCTTCAACCATATACATGGAAAATATGAATATCCAAACAAATCAATTATTTTTATATTTTGGTTAGATAATATTTTGTGCATTTCATCATCAAAATTATATAATAATTTTATTTAATAAAAATTACAAGTAAAAGTCTAATTATTTTAAAATATTTGTATCCATGTGTGAATTTTTAAATGTTATCGGTTCATTTCTTTTATCAATTTAGTTTTTCATATTTTTCTCTAAGACCAAAGGTATCAAATTATAAAAAATATACAAAAATAGATTTACACATCTAGAATGATGAACCTAAGTAAATGTAGTGAGACTATTTGACATTAGCGTAATTAAAGTCAAAAGTACTTTTTCAATTTGAAAGAAAATTGGTAATTTGTTGATTTTAATATTAAGTTTGTAACTTTTAGTTTTTATTACATAAAGATATTGGTTGAATATTGCGTCCTTGTTTGATTAAGACCTCTGCTCCCAAGTCGAATATAATGTACAGTGTTATGAAAGTAATGTCCGAGTCGAAGGATTAATTTGATTTCAAAGTATTAAGCTTTATTTTGCATTATTCAAAGATTTACGCGGTAAGGAAACAATGGTTGGTGTAATCTTGTACTCTTCTATGCATTTGACAATTTTTTGGGAATATTCGTAATATTGCGTTAGTCATATAAAAATATTTGAAGTAGACTGCTTTAGGAAATAACACGTTTCTAAAAAGGACAAGAAGTTTCTTGGAAGTGGCAAACTGGTAAATTTAAGATAGAACGCGATGACGATGGTAGGGTCTCGAGAGAAAGATGGATTTATGGACCAACACGTGCTCTCCTAAGCTGAGATATACCCACAGTATGATTATTTATTTACTTTCTATTAACAACAAAACGAAATTAGGTATAATTTAGGTTAATCAGGCATCGTTTACCCATATATGCGTATTTTGTTTAACTTTATTACTCTTATTATAACTAGCTTTATGAAACGGTATTATTTTTATTTTGGACGGCACTGACATTATCAGTAGTTTGAGTTTAGAGCAACGTATAAATATTGATTCGGTGACTTTGGGTTAGAGCGAGTCCCCCTTTTTGTCTATAACAAATGACACGTTGACCGCAAGCCGTTGACTTATCCACCAGATCTGTATTTGTATTTGTTGGTTTAAAAAAGGAAAAATCGCATTTTAAACTCTGAGAATATCATATTTTTGCACTTTAAACACCAAATGTTTTTGACTAGAACTTTAAACTTTAAAAGTGACATTTTTATCATAACAAACCTCCAAGTCAATTAGATGATTTGTACTGTTCATTTTGTGATGACGTGTTGGTTTTTTATTTTAAATAAAAAATAAAATACATAGAAAATTTGAAAAAATTGAAAAAATCGAAAATAATCTAAAATTTCAAAAAAATATAAAAAATAACATTTCAAAATTTAAAATAAAAAAATATTTTTAAAAATTAATCCAATTATAAACCAATAAGTATATATAATATAATAACTTGAAAGCTGATTCTAGATTTAGGTTTTTGATTTTTTTTTAATTTTTTTGATTTATTAATTCTTAACTTGTTAAATTTTCAAAATTAATCGTATTATTGGTATTATTTAATAAAATGATATTTATTTAGTAATTTTAAGTTTGCTTAAAAAGAAATTAACTTATAAGTGAAGTTCTTAAAAATAGTAAATAACTTTGAAATTAAATAAATAACTAATCAAAATTTAGAGAAACTAAAATATATGTTACTTATCTAAGAAGCTCCACTCATACCAAAACCCAACATATACAAATCTAAAGACATACCTCTCTATCTCTTAATTATATTTCAAACTAACTTACAATATTTTATTTAAGGTCAAAAACATTTTAAGTGGTCTATGAGATATTTTCATGTTTCACAAAAATTTAACAAGTTAAGTATTAATAAATCAAAAATTAAAAAAAAAATCAAAAACAAAAAAAAAACAGAATCTAGTATCACCATTCAAGTTATTATATTATATATATTTATTAGTTTATAATTGGATTAAATTTTTTAAAATATTTTATTTTATTTTTAATTTTTAAATGTTATTTTTATATTTTTTGAATTTTTTAAAAATTTGATTTTTTCGATTTTTTCGATATATTTTTTTTTAAGAGAAAAAAGAAAAAAACCGACATGTCATCATAAAATGAACAGTACATGTCACTTCGTTGATTTGGTAAACAAGTAAACCTCATTGTAGGTTTGTTATGATAAAAATATCACTTTCAAGGTTTAAAGTACTTGTAAAAAACGTTAAGTGTTTAAAGTGCGAAAATGTGACACTTTCAGAATTTAAAATGCGATTTTCCCGTTTAAAAAATGTTAAATGTCAAATGTTGAAAAGGTAGAAACAATGTCATTTTTCCATTGTAGTCGCCAATTGTTTTTTTCTTTTCTTTGTCTACCTAGCTTCTCCTTTCTTGTTGATACTTGATATCATATATGATGTCATAATCTTCCTTTTACTTCGAGTTTTCTCTAAAATGACAAAAAAAGTTTGATCATATGGTATCAACTCGAATGAATATAGTGCTATTCCACCGACTACAACTCGTTCAATATTGGAGTTAAGCAAAATGAGGAAATCTACAACTTGAATAAAATGAGTTATTTGTTGGGACTTTTTTGCT
The DNA here is from genome assembly GCF_020379485.1 of Brassica napus. Lineage (NCBI taxonomy): Eukaryota > Viridiplantae > Streptophyta > Magnoliopsida > Brassicales > Brassicaceae > Brassica > Brassica napus. Next base: position 28,458,001 of record NC_063436.1, on the reverse strand, counting down.
AGAATTCTTTTTGTTTGTCTTTTTTTTATTAAAGTTTATCTGATGACAAAGCATATTAAATATTCATGCGTAAATATCAAGAAAGAATGTATATTAATTCATATTCAAGAAAGTAGCGGATAACGTTTGTTAGAGGAGAAACATATTCATCAGTTTAGCATGCATTCCTTTCTTGTTATTTGCTTATGATCAAGAATATTTTGCCTGTTGCGGAGTTAATGTAGAAATATTAAGATCAATATAAGTTAGTATAAATACATCGATCAGCGTGCTCAACATTATCACAAACGTTATCACCATGATTAGAATAAAACTACCAACTCACAAACACCCTTTATACCCTACGCCTTGGGTTCGCAGTTGCAATGGTTGCTATAGAGAAAGTGGTTACGTCAAATATGGCTACCGTTGCTACGAATGTACAATCTTTTTTCACAAAGAATGTGCAGAGTCATCTTTAAAGATCAACTACCCATCTCATCCTGAACACCCTCTCCACCTCGTTATCATGGAGAAGCAATATGAGAGTAAAACCTGTAAGTTGTGTGGACAGAAATTGTATAATATGTTTTATCATTGTCCTATATGTGAATTTGTTGTTGATACGGCATGTATCAAAAATCCACCACCAGATGTTATTGAACATCCCAAAGCCCATGAACACTCTCTTGTCCACCTGAACAACGTTAACTATGGCACATGTGACTTTTGCAAATTATTTTGTACTAGATATCTTTACAAATGTTCTCAGTGTCAACTGAAATTCCACTTTGAATGTTCTAACCTTCCTCTAGATATAACTCATACTTTTCACCCTAAACACCCTCTTAAGTACTGCCTTACAAGTGAAGAACATCATTTCTCTGATGGGAAATGTCGTATATGTGGAGACGTATTATGGCGAAGATTTTATCATTGTTCAATCTGTAAATTTAGTGTGGATGTTGCTTGTGTAAAGAATCCTCCACCGCTTACAATCCTATTTTCTAAGGCTCATGACCATCAAATCAGTCTTATGCCAAGGATTGTCTCTTTCAACTGTGATGCTTGTGGGTTGGCTGGTGATCGAAGTCCTTATTCATGTCAACAATGTGATTTCATGATCCATCAAAGTTGTATTGACTTACCAGAGATCATAAACATTAATCGTCACGATCATCGTCTTTCTAGGCGTCCACATCTTAATCCCGGGAGTTGGGTATGCGGAATATGCCACAAAAAGGTTGATTGGTCATATGGGGCTTATTCTTGCTCGATTTGTCCTAATTATGCCATTCATTCTAACTGTGCAATACGAGATGATGTCTGGGACAAGTTAGAACTCAAAGGGATACCTGAAGAATTTCAAGAAATCAAACCATTTAAGGTGATAGATGAAAACCTAATACATCATTTTAGTCACGAGGAACACTATCTGCAGCTCAACAAGGAAAACATCACATGCGGTGGAAACATTCGTTGTGAAGCTTGTGTCTCACCTATAACTTATCAAGCATTCTACAGTTGTGTGCAATGCGATTTCATTCTCCACAACACATGTGCTAATCTTCCTAGGAAGAAACGGCATATCTATCGTGATAAGCCATTAACTTTAGTAGATGACATGACGCAGTTTAAGTGTTCGATGTGTTCTAACCTTTCCAGTGGCTTTAGGTATATTACTAAATATGTCAAGATAGATGTAAAATGTGCTGCACTTTCTGAACCTATCGTCCACGAAAGTCATGGGTGTCCCTTGTACTACATTTACGGGAATGGAAAGACATGTGCTGCTTGCGGAATTAGGAGTTATTCAACAATATTTTACTGTGATGACTGTAAATTTGGGCTAGATCCCAAGTGTGTTGTTTTGCCGAAAACAACAAAACATTGGTATGACGAACATCCACTCTCTTTATGTTACAGAGTCAATATAAAAGGAGAGTATTGGTGTGATATATGCGAGGAAAGTGTAGAAAAATATTGGTTCTACAAATGTGACGATTGTTGTGTTGCTTTTCATACCAAGTGTGTTCTCGGCGAATTCTCACTTCTCATGCCTGGACGACGCATAACCACTTACTATGATGAACTGATAATTGAAGTGATGCAAACCAGTCCTCGTTTCTCACCACGCTGCTATTATTGTCGCTCTCGACGTGCAGTTCCTTTTGTTCTAAAAGTTTTTTATCCAAAAGAAAATATATTCATCTGTTCTTTAAAGTGTTTTTATGTCCACTTAGATTTATGCAAAGACCTGTAATAAGAAGAAAAAACGTGGTCAAGAAAGACCCAAGCGGATGTAAACTTCATTTTTTTTTTTTTCATTTACTTACTTTTAATTTGTGCATTGATGATAAAGACTTTTATCCGCATGTTTTTTAAATATAATTTTCATAATAAAAGTCCTATACATTGATATATCTCTACACCACCTACAACTATCTATGATGTGCGCCTCATTGAACGTTTTTCAAGAGATTTAGGTTTATTACGGTCTATTTGTGATTTTCATCCTTTTCACAATTTTTCTTTCGTGTGGAGTACGTAGGTCTTTCATCTTTTCCTTTCTATCTAAATTTTCAAAAAAAAAAATCACTATATTCTGAATCTTTAATCATGGTTGACATCTTCTTTAAGTATGCCACTTGGTTAAATACAGCTTACAAAATGCTCCACTATGTTCGCTAACTTAGTAGTTGACCGAATGTTCAAGGATAGCTTCAAAATTATTATACCATAAACTAGTTTATTTGTTTCCGTATGTTGCGAATATTAAAATAAAAGAAAACAAACACAAGAAATTGGAGTCTTTTTTTTTCTCTCCTCTAAAAAAACGAAAAAGTAAACCATTTCTTTCCTCGACCTCTGTCGTCGTCAGTGGCGGCGGCCACCCCCTCTAGCTCCGATGGGCAAGCTGAAGGCCTCCAAAAAGCTCCCTCCTGCCCTAGCTGCGAAAATCCATGTTCTCTAATCCTCTTCTGCTTTGGATTCTGCTACTGTTGGGACTGAGCGTTCGCCCCTCCGGTCGATTCTCAGAAAACCACCAGATCTGAACCTCCGCCTGCTCATGTGGCCTCTTCGGATGCCTCTCTTGCTGTTTCAAGTGCCGTTGGCCCAGATCCAGTGACCTTCAATTCAGGTGCTAGGGTTGCTCCTGCTGCCTCAGCCTCTTCTCCAGCTGCCCCAGTGGATGTAGATCTAACCTCCACCTCTCGCCCTTCGTGAAGGGACAAGGCGAAAGGTACACTGCATAGGATGTCCAAAAAGGATACTCCTTTCTTGCTCGATTCTGGTGAATGGTGCATGAAGATACCAAACGACGTCATTGCGCGCAACCAGAAAAAAATAGGAGGCATTTATTGTGGGCCAGTTCCACGGAAACCTCCCGTTTCATGGTGCCCTTCATTCTATCCTCAATGAGATATGGAGCTCAAAGCGCAGAGATATTACCATCTCTAAGCTAAGTCCCAAAACTGTCCTCATCAAAGTTCCATGCCCTGCAACTAGAGCTCGGGTTCTGGGCCAAGGAATGTGGCACATAGAAGGCCAAACTATGTTTGTTGTGGATTATTCCCCTGGCTTCACTCCGCAGATGCCTGAGCTTGTGGAAGCTCATGTCTGGTTGGAGCTGTGGGGAGTCCCTCCACACTTCTTCAATGAGGAATCTCTAGAACATGTAGGCGGCCTCGTGGGAGACCCATTATATTTTCACCCCTCAACAGCAAACATGACTGATCTGGAGGTTACAAAGGTTTTCACCATCATCGACTTCCAAATACCTCTCCCTGAAACGGTGAACACTCAGTTTGACAACAGTGAGATTGTTAGAGTTGAAGTCTCATGTTTGTGGTTCTTTCCGACGTGTACATTCTCCCAAAAGGGCGGTCACACTATCAGGCGATGCCCCACTGCCCCTATCACTTGTACCAGCTGCAAGTCTACTACCCACTTGACTGAGGTCTATCCCCGGAACAAGCGCTCAGCAGCTAAAGATGTGAAAGAAGATAAGTTGATCCCCCCATTTGAGGAAGCCACTCCCCCGCCCTCTTGGAACTCTCTGAAGAATAAGAAAAAGAAGAAAAATATCTCTTCACATGAGCTTAGTGTCCCTCCCTCTGCAAAAGACGCTAAGGATTACTTGGCTTCTCCAGTCGAGGCTTTCTCCAAGAAACGGGGAAAGGAGAAGGCGGGACAGGGAAAGGAAAAGAAGAAGAAGACGATCTCCTTTTCTGATTCCGGTCTGAGCTCTTCGTCGGAGTCTTCAGGTGCATAGCACATTCCGGACACTTCCTCCGCTTCAGAAGCAGAGTCTGCGGAGGACTCTGACCCAGGAGATGATCTTGAATACACAGCGGTTCTGTCTAGAAAAGGCAGAAGGGCACAAAAACAGTTACAGGGGAAGCACCCCAAACCAACTCCTCGTCGCTAATGGTAGTTGACACTTTTTGTTGGAACATCCGCGGATTTAATAGTAGAATAAAGCGTAGAAGCATCAGGAAATGGCTAAAGTCTAATAAGCCTCTTTTTGGTAGTGATATCGAGACTCGTGTGAAGATTCACAAGTCCAGAAAGTATATAAAATCTTTTTTTGCGGAATGGAATTTTGCTGGGAATTACGAATATGTTTTGTATGATATATATTTAATTCATATATTAAACGGGTACCCAAAACCGAACCAAAACTAAACCGAGACCGAACCAAAACTAAACCGAAATCTCATAAGTACGCATTGGGTATAAGAATGAATTATCCAATATACCCAAAACCTAATGGTTCCTACCCGAAACCGAATCGAATACCCGAATGCCCATGATTAAGTATAACTTTACGGAGGTAATCTTTCGCATCGTTATCATATAAGCGTATTTTGTTTAACTTTTTTTTGGTAACCGTGGGGATCCTCAATGTTTTATAGGCCCAAAGACTAATCCTACGAAGCCATAGAAATTCAGGTATATTGTTAAACTTTGTTACTCTTGTTATGATTAGCTTAATGAAACAGTACTATTTTAAGTATTTCTGGATGGCATTGACATTGGTAGTTTGAGTTTAGAACAACGCACAAATATTGACGCGGTGACTTGGGTTAGGGCGAGTCGTACCCTTTGTCTGTAAAAAATGACACGTTAACCGTTGATTTACCCACCTGATGTAGTGGAAGCTTCTAAGTTTTGTAAATACTTTTTACAGTGCTTAATCAAAAGTTTTTAAGGTTGAGAATACTCTTCTCAGTGGTTTATAAAAACCTCTTTAGAGTTTGAAAAATACTCTTCTCCGTGCTATAAACTCGTATAAAATCTCTTTCTTATTATATCATCATAAAACTTAATACAATCTTTATGTTTGATTGCTATTTATAATAAATCACTAATCTTAGAAAATCCTAATCTAAGGGGACCTTATTGAATTGATAATTTGTTAGAATTTGGAGATATGCCTAAGATAATATAGGAAAACCATTACAACCTTAAAATAATAAAAGTAATTATCCTATTAATAAATAATAATAATATTTGGAATATATCCAAATATTCTCTGCATCAAGATCCGTTATTTTTGGTTGGTTTAGAAAATGTTAAATGTCGAATGTTGAGAAGGTAGAAGTAGAACAATGTCCTTATTCCATTGTAACCACTTCGTAAATGGTTAACAATTGTTTTTTTTTCTTTTCTTGGTCTTCTACCTTCTTGTTGATACTTGATATCATATATGATGTCATAATCTTCCTTTTACTTCGAGTTTTCTCTAAAATGACAAAATAGTTTGATCATATGGTATTAACTGGGGTATTAACTCGCTAACTCCAACTCGACCAATGTTGTAGTGAAACAAAAAAACAAAAAGAGAAGAAAGATACAACTTGAGTAAAAAGAGTTATTCGTTGCGCCTTTTTCAGCTAGACATTTTCTTTCTATATATCTTAATTTTTGTTTGTTAAAAGTTTATCTAATGACAAATCATGGTCCTAGATTCATGCGTAAATATGAAGAAAGAATGTATATTAATTCATATCCAAGAAAGCATATGATAGCTAGCATTTGCTAAAGGAGAAACATATTTATAAGTTTAGCATGTATTCTTTTCTTGTTATTTTATTATGATCAAGAATCTTTTATTTTGTTGAATGATATAAATACATCGATTAATGTGCTTAATATCATCACAAACGTTTATCACCATGAATAGAATAAAGCTACCAACTCACAAACACCCTTTATACCCAACACCTTGGGTTCGCAGTTGCAATGGTTGCTATCGAGAAAATGGTTGCACCAAAGATGGCTATCGTTGCTACGAATGTAAAATCTTTTTTCACAAGAAATGTGCAGAGTCATCTTTAGAGATCAACCATCCGTCTCATTCTGAACACCCTCTCCACCTCTCCATCCCGGAAAAGTTTTCTGAGAGTAAAAACTGTAAGTTGTGTGGAGAAACATTGATTTATATGTTTTATCACTGTCCTTTATGTAAATTCGTTGTTGATACGTCATGTATAAAAAATCCACCACCAGATGTAATTGACCATCCCAAAGCCCATGAACACTCTCTTGTCCACCTGAAACACTATTATCATGGCACATGTGACTTTTGTGAAAAGAAATATTGTAGTAGATATCTTTACAAATGTTTCCAATGTCAACTGAAATTCCACTTTGAATGTTCTAACCTTCCTCTAGAGATAACTTATCCCTTTCACCCTAAACACCCTCTTAAGTTCCTTACACGCGAAGAACATCATTTCTCTGATGGAAAATGTCGTATATGTGGAAACGAATTAGGACGAAGATTTTATAACTGTTCAATCTGTAAATTTAGTGTGGATGTTGCTTGTGTAAAGAATCCTCCACCGCTTACAATCCTATTTTCTAAGGCTCATGACCATCAAATCAGTCTTATGCCAAGGATTATCTCTTTCAACTGTGATGCTTGTGGGTTGTCTGGTGATCGAAGTCCTTATTCATGTCAACAATGTGATTTCATGATCCATCAAAGTTGTATTGACTTACCAGAGATCATCAACGTTAATCGTCACGAGCATCGTCTTTCTAGGCGTCTTCAGCTAAGTCCTGGGAGTTGGATATGTGGATTTTGTCACAAGAAAGTTGATTGGTCATATGGGGCTTATTCTTGCTCGATTTGTCCTAATTATGCCATTCATTCTAACTGTGCAATACGAGATGATGTCTGGGACAAGTTAGAACTCAAAGGGATATCAGAAGAACTTCAAGAAATCAAACCATTTAAGGTGATAGATGAAAACCTAATACACCATTTTAGTCACGAGGAACATTATCTACAACTCAACGAGGAAAACATCACATGCAGTAGAAACATTCGTTGTGAAGCTTGTGTCTCACCTATAAATTATCAAGCATTCTACAGCTGTGTGCAATGCGATTTTCTTCTCCACGAAACATGCGCTAATCTTCCTAGGAAGAAACGGCATATGTATCATGATAAGCCATTAGCTTTAATGGTTGGTGACATGATGGAGTTTGATTGTTCGGCATGTTCTCAGTGTTCCAGTGGTTTCAGGTATAATAATAAAAGTTTCAATATAGATGTAAAGTGTAGTACACTTTCTGAATCTATCTTCCATGAGAGTCATGGATGTACCTTGTACTACATTTACGGGAACAACAAGGAATGCATTGCTTGCGGGAACAGGAGTTATTGTACATTTTACTGCGATGACTGTAAATTTGGGCTAGATCCCAAGTGTGTTGTTTTGCCGAAAACAACGAAACATTGGTATGACGACCATCCACTCTCTTTATGTTACAGAGTCAATACAAAAGGAGAGTATTGGTGTGATATATGCGAGGAAAGTGTAGAAAAATATTGGTTCTACAAATGTGACGATTGTTGTGTTGCTTTTCATACCAAGTGTGTTCTCGGCGATTTATCACATCTCATGCCTGGACGACGCATAATCACATACCATGATGAACTGAGAATTGAAGTGATGCAAACCAGTCCTCGGTTCTTACCACGTTGCTATTATTGTCGCTCTCGACGTGCGGTTCCCTTTGTTCTAAAACTTTTTTATCCAAACCAAACTGTATTTGCTTGTTCTTCGGATTGTCTTCTCTTCACTCACCAAGTATGCAAATTCCTGTATTAAAATGAAAATTTGTAATAACAAGAAAAGACATGGTGAAAGACCCAAACGAATGTAAACTTCATTTATACTTACTTTTAATTTGTTTATAGATGATAAAAACTTGGGCAATTGTTAATAATAGCACCTTTTGAGTTTTTGTCTCAAAAATGGCACTATAAGGAGAAAGTCATAAAAATGACATTCATTAAAGGGTAAAATATCCCTAATACCCTTGGTTTAAAATTAAATAAACAAACAAAAATAAATAAAAACAAATAAAATAAAAATAAAAATAATGAAAAAATAAATTTTTTTTATAGTTTCAGATTATATGTTTTCAGATTCGAAATTTTTTTTTGAAATTTTTTTTTGAAATTTTTTTTTATTTTTTTTAAAAATTTTATTTTTATAATTTAAAAATACTTTTTAAAACTGTTTTTTAAATTTTTATTTTTAATTTTTTAGTATTTATTTTTTATTTTATAAAATTTTAAATCCTAATTCCAAAACCCTACCCCTTAACTCTAAATCCTAAGGTTTGGATTAATTAACCCAAGGGATATAAGTATATATTACCTCTTTAATAAAACCTATTTTTGTGACTTTGAGCTTGAGTGCTAGTTTGAAAACAAAAACTTGGTTTGGTGCTATCCTAGTCTTTTTCTCTAAAAACTTTTACCCATATGTTTTAAATATAATTTTCATACAAGTCGTTATACAAATTGTAAATATTTTGATCTATTTCTACACCACCTACAACTAGCTAGGCTGTGCACTTCATTGAACGTTTTCTTAGAGATTTTAGGTTTTATTACGGTCTATTTGTGATTTTCATTGTTTTCACAATTTTTCTTTCATCTGGAATATGTAGGTCTTTCATCTTTGCCTTTCTATCTAAATTTTCGAAACAGGCTTTCACGATATTCTGAATCTACGACTATATTCATGGTTGGCACCTTTTTCAAGTATCCAGTGGTTAAATGCAGTTTACAAAATGCTCCACTATGTTCTGATTCTGATTAAGTTAGCAATTAATTAGTTAGTTGACAGAATACCATAAAATAGCTTATTTGTTTGTGTTTGTCGAATCTTAAAATACCAGATAGATGGGTCATATATATATATATATAGTTTGAAGCAGCTGAGAGTACACAAGGTCAAGATCAAAAGCGAGGACGAAGACGCATCAATGCATCTAGTTCTTGCTTGAACTTACCATTGCATCTCTCGGCAAAGTCATTACCACTCTAACCCCACCTTCCATTGCTGGATCCAGCTTCAATGCTCCTAATATCATCCCCATGTTCTTGGCGTTTTCTTGAAACATAAGATCCCTTATATTCACAGGCTCTTTCCAACCAAAATCCATCGATCTAAACACCGCGAGGTTTCTCATATCGGTCATGAATAATAGTCTATGAATTACCTTGTCGAATTTCACATCCTCCTTGATCATTCTCTCCATGTTTCTTAGCACCTCCTCGACATAGCTCTTGTCATAAGCTTTTTTCTTGGCTTTGTTCACGAGTTTGGCAATGTCAAAGATTGATGATTCATAGAGCTCTCTCGTGGTTAACTCGATGTACACGTCTATAATTGAGTTGCCATAGCCCTCTGGTAGTGGCGGATCAAGAACATGTCAGATTCCCACAGCTATGCAAAGGGCAGTGATCTTGTCAAGGTCTAGGTTTAGGGCTCGAGATCTTGATTTCCATATGCAAGCACTTAGAATTTCATAATAGTGAAACTCTCCTTTGGGGTTTCGCTTTCCTTAGCTAAAGTATCTTTAAGCATTTTTTTTATTTCAAGCTTTAATGCTTATTATTTCTGTAACCTGTGGATCATTATATATGCACATAGATGAAATTTTCTTTTCTTATACTATACCCCAAATGTCTATTGAATCAGAGCAAAATGTTTTTTTTGGGTTTAAATGGATAGTTGCAAATAATCAAGTTCTGACAAAGATAAACACTTTCTAAAATTGGATTATTTTAACATAAATGTAACACAATTAATTAAATAGAAGACTCTAATCACAAAATATAAACTCGTGAGTAATACTGTACTATTAATTTTATTAATGACAAAAAAAAATGAATGACGAAAAAAAAAATCGTGTCTTTCATTCTAGATGCCGTCTAGTTAAAGTACACAAATCTTACAATATAAAATGAGGTGTTGGATATACGTGCACCATAAGGCATGCAAATTGAAATGTGTCAACAGTGCCGGTCCAGATTGATGTGGTGTCCAAAGCGGAACAAGAAAAATATTGCCTCATAATTATAATTTTTTTTTGTTTACTCTTAAGTATTTTAAAAAGCAAAAAAATCTACATGTTTATCACTATAAATTAAATTACATTCATAATCCTACAACAATAAATATTAAAAGAAGAATATAAATTGGAGAATAGAATAATATATACGTATCTTAACAAAAAAAAAACAATTAGACAACAACTATAGCAGCATCAATTCTCGTTGGTAAAATTTTATTAAGTTTTTATAGTCTCTCAGCAATGCTAAATTCATATTCTGAGATTCAGAAAAATTATAAAAAGAAAAAAATAGAGGAGAATGAAAATGAAACTCATATGCGATTAGAAAAGGAGAATAAAAAAAATACAACCTTTGTAGTAAAAATTGACAGAAAATAATGAAAAAAACAATGCGGAGAAGTGAGGAGATAAGTGTCAATTGCTAAGGTAAAGAAAATAATTACTTTTATTTAGTTTCCTTATTTATTTTTATAACATGTATAATTTTATTCTGTGGGAAGAAAGTTAATGTCGTTTACTATAGTTCCTATTATTTATAAGGAAATTAAAGTTATTAGAAAGAGTAATCAAAATCTTTACTGATTAAGTCTTATTTTTAGTTATTGCCATTAGCGAAAGGGAAAAATGAAGGGGAATATGGTTGAATTCAGGTTCGAACCTGCCTTTACAGGTTAAAAAAAACAATTGAAAAACCACTGCACTGAAGGAAACATTTGCACTTGTTGCCCCAAATAATTATATATATCTTGACGCCTAAAACCGTTGTTTTATATGCTTTAGCGCAGGGCCGGGCCTCTGTGTCAACTCCATGCATGTTACTGATCTTATCATATAAGATGAGGTGTTGGATATACCTGCACCATAAGGCATGCAAATTGAAATGTGTGAACTCCATGCATGTTACTGTTTGTTCTCATGGTTTAGATATGTGAACACATTAAATAGAGTTCCAAACGCAATAGAAATAAAATCACGACATTATGTCTTGTCCTATATCTCGGTTATACAAACAAACTCTCCCACAAACCTAAATGTATTGACCATGTTTGTTTTGCACACATTTAGCAATCAGCGACCAGAGATCATCAAACAACACAAACATATCAGTTTCGTAGATTGTGTGTTTGGCCAACATCAATAAGTTTCGGCGACAAATCTTGTTGGTGTTTGTAACCGTGGGAGAAACTCTATATAAACATCAACAAGAAGTGGACGTTAACGTTGATTTGATATTTGTTATACATTTTTAAACTTTGTATAAGATGTCAAACCAAACAACACGGAACCTTCCTCTATTACTCGAAATGAAACAAACTGAACTCGTTACACCCTCAAAGCACACTCCTCGTGAAGTCCTATCCCTTTCTACTTTAGACAGCGATGTTCTGAATGAAGACATGTACGCGACAATTTATGTTTACAAAGGCAATGAACGTAATAAAAATGATCCTGTCACTCTACTTAGGAAAGCTTTGTCCGAGCTTCTTGTGTATTACTATCCACTTTCAGGCAAGCTAGTGAGAGGAGAGAGTGGCCGAAAGCCTCAGCTAGTTTGCCAGGGTGAGGGAGTCCCATTCGCCGTCGCTACGGCATCACTAGACCTCATTTCTCTAGACTATTTGGAAAAACTTGATGATGAAGTTGCTTTGCGCCTTGTGCCTGAGATTGAAATTGACTATGATACTGATTTTTGTTATCATCCTCTAGCTTTGCAAGTAAGTTTTCTTTCTCTTTGTATTTTCCTAGGAATTGTTTTCATCTATTGTGGACAACCTAATCAAGAAATTCATTGTTCTTCTTTTGGTTTCGTTTTGTGATTTTTTTTGGAAGGTGACCAAGTTTGCTTGTGGAGGATTTACCATTGGCACTGCATTGACGCATGTTGTGTGTGATGGATTCGGTGTGGCTCAGATCATCCATGCTTTAACCGAGTTGGCTGCAGGAAAGAGTGAACCATCGGTGGTGCCGGTGTGGCAGAGAGAGCGGCTTGTCGGGAAAATTGATAATGAACCGGCCAAAGTACCCGGTGGCCATATTGCTAGTCTTTTGGCCACCTCACCGTTCATGCCAACTACTGATCTTGTATGTTGTTCACCTCATTAAATCTAATAGTATTATTAATTTGAATTGTTATTTTACCTAGTTGATGTCATTTAACTTAGACATATCATTAGATAACGCTAAATCGAATTTTTGTTCAAAAATTGTACAGAAAATGTAAAATCATCAAGATAACCTTAATTAAAAATTAAAAATACATTTTTAATACCTGAATTTAATTTACTGAATTAGAATTTATAAGTTTAGAATAAATTTTGGTGATAGGGTAATTGGTGTTTTTTATTAATTAATGAATGCTATTTTGAATATTTTTTTGATATTATTATTATTTTTTTTTTGTCGGCATTTTTTTGATATTATTTTGTGATAAAACTAAAAAAATTGCTAATTATGAGATTTGTCTCTTCATATATATATAACAGGTCACGGAGATAATAAACATTCAGGCTGTGAATATAAAGAGGCTCAAAGATTCTTTGATGAGAGAATGCGAGTTCCCTGAAGAGTGTTTCACCACTTATGAAGTACTTAGTTCTTGCATATGGAAGGCAAGATCTAGAGCCCTTAAACTAAACCCCGACGGGATCACTGTCCTTGCCGTAGCTGTTGGAATCCGACATGTTTTAGATCCACCACTTCCTAAAGGATACTACGGTAACGCATACATAGATGTGTATGTCGAGTTAACAGTCAGACAACTCGAAGAATCATCGATCTCTGACATCGCTAAACGCGTCAAGAAAGCCAAGAAAACAGCCTACGACAAAGGGTACATAGAGGAGGAGCTGAGCAACGGCGAGAGACTGATGAGGGATGATGCCAAGTTCAAAGGTGTGAGTGATGGTGTGTTTTTCTTGACGGATTGGAGAAATATTGGTTGGTTTGGATCCATGGATTTTGGTTGGAATGAGCCGATGAATCTGAGGCCGTTGACTCAGAGGGAGAGTGCAATGCATATAGGGATGATCTTGAGACCTTCTAAGTTAGACCCATCAATGGAAGGTGGCGTTAAAGTGGTCATGACGTTACCAAGAGATGCAATGGTTATGTTCAAATTAAATATGGATGCTATGAACAAACTTTAGTTCCATGCATATGAACTTTCTTTACGTGAAAAGAATAAAAGTGAATATGTGAGTGTGCTTATATGCAAATTAAAATATGTAATAATGTAACTACATCTATAATTTTCATTGCGGAACCTGAAAATTTATCATTACAAGTTCTGACAGTGTTATACAAAATATGAGATTATATTTGTTTAGTGGTTCAAGTTTCTTCTTCCTCTTCCTCTGATGATAAGAAAGATTCATCCTGATTCACAAGAAGCAATTTCAGAGACTGTCATGGTTTCTAAGTAATGTTGCAAATCTTCATCAAGAACCTTGAGGAGGATATTACTTTACCTCGTCAGAAGAATAATCAGATTCATCAACCCTCAAATACAAGTTATCATCTTCCTCTCCATCACTTTTCTTGTGGGGTTCCCTATCCTCTTCCTGGATATCATATAATCGTTTGTTAATTTAGTAACAATGTTAAAAGAAATTGCTAGACGGTAATTAAACAATTTATAGGAGATTATTGTTTAGACCGATTTTTTGAATGCCTACACCGATTTTTTTTCACAAAAATCGTTTCGCTTAGGCCTAATTTGCCGCCTAGTCAGACGTTTTAAAGCATATTGCAATCAGATTTCATCAAACCTGTCCTGACTTCAACAGCTCAATCCGTTCCTCTAGGTCAGCAACATGATGCTTTAGTGCCTGTCCAACCAAAAGAGAGAGACCAATATTTGATCATAACAGAAACTTTCCACACAAGTTATATTGTAACTATTTTTTTATCATTCATTACTTCTCTTCTCTGAAGCTCAATGGACCGAGTAAAAGCCTTTTTTCTTGTCAATAAATTTGAAGGCCTAAGCCGGAAAGGCATCTGATAGTTCTTCCCACGGTAGAGTATGATCGCATAGCCTTTCAAGGTATTATCAACGGACACCAACACTCCTCCACTCTCAGCCTCCAAAGAGATAGCTATATGCTTCACTTGCGGAAGAGATTTGCCTCTAACAATGATCTTTACGAGCTCCCTGTGTTTCCAGTGTAGATGCATATTCTCTATGGTACCATCAAACACTTCTCTTCTTCCTGTTAAGGAAAACGAACATTATAACACAGATAGTAATGGCTTTTAAAGGTGACAAGTGAGATGAGAACAGTCTTTGCCCTTACCTACGAGGAGAAATGGATCCATACTCAAACCGATTCTACGGAAAAGAAGTCTCTCTTCTTCTGTGATGATCTCTGAGTCAGTTGGGAGATCAGATGGGTCAAGATCCTTCTGCACTTTAGCTAAAGCCTTCTCAGCTTTTCTCAGCTTTTGCTTTGCCTATACAACAAAAGAGAAAGATCACCAAATGCTTGTAATCAGATAAGAGGGTAATAATAATAACACTCACATAAAGAAGTCTCAAGTCAAGATCTCTGATCAACGCAGCTCTCTTAATAGAAGCTGATTCTCTCTTCAACTCCTCTACATCAACACTGCTTGCCTCTGGCGCCCATCTTGAACTTGCAGCTATAGTCTCAGCGAGAGTTCCAGCGAGCAACGGCGTTTTAATCCGCTTGCCTTGCGATACAGGTGTGACTCTTGCTGAAGCCGTTTCCCGGAGTTGATCCTCTTTGTTCTGAAGAACCTCCGTTATCTCCTTTTGCCTCTCCCTCAACGCCTCTGAAACCGCGGGAGGCATGAAGTCGTTGCCTCTGTAGAAGACAATGTACTCTTTGTTTCTCGAAACGAGTACGCCGCGCGTAAGCCTCTTGAGCTCTTCAGCCATTCTCTCGTTCCGTGTGTTCTCCACGCCGCGTTTGATTGCTATCTTCGCGATCGCGCTCTTCTCCCATAGCTTTATCATTGCCACAGCAAGACCTTGTAACTCTCTGCTCCTCCCTATACACAAAGAAACAACAGTCACTCGCCAACACATATAAATGTTCCAAAAAGGTGGTTAGGCGATTATTGTTTAGGCGGGCACTTAGACCCATTTTTTAATAAATCAGTTTGAAAAGGTCGTTCATATCCGATTTGCTGACTATACACAAAGAAACAACAGTCAGTCACCAACACATCAAAACGTTCTAAAAATCTCTAGACGTGGTTAGGCGGATTCTTGTTTAGGCGGACACCTATACCTATTTTTTAATAAATCAGTTTGAAAAAATCATTTCGTTCATATCCTATTTGCTGAACTATACACAAAGAAACAACAGTCACTCGCCAACACATTAAAATGTTCTAAGAATCTCTAGACGTGTTAGGCGGATTCTTGTTTAGGCGGACACCTAAACCGATTTTTTAATAAATAGGCTTGAAAATATCATTTCGTTCATATCTGATTTGCTGACTATACACAAAGAAACAACAGTCACTCGCCAACACATTAAAATGTTCTAAAAATTCACTAGACGGTGGTTAGGCGTTTTATAGAGGATTATTGTTTAGACTAGACTGATTTTTTCATAAATCAGTTTGAAAAAAATCATTTCGTTCATATCCGATTTGTTCAGACCGATCTTTTAGAGCACAATAAAGATAATGACTATTGTATGCATACATACCAAGAGCAAAATGAGGAGGGCTAGTCCTAGCAAGCCGACGCATCTCTGTCATCTCCTTGTTAGACAAACAAGGTTTAACTCCTTGAGGAAGAACCCTAAACGGACATCTGTATCCTAGAACCATTGGAGGAAGCAAGTCTGCATCAACGGGGAACGGAGCACACCCTGTCCAATCATGAAACCTTGGACCAATCTCGTCCAACAGATCGTTCAGCTCACATAGCTCTGATAACTGCTCTTTTGGTACATTCTTAGGGTAATTCGCCTCCTCTGCTGTGTACTCCTTTGCCTCAGGGCTTGTATCAAGATTGTTCTGTTTGATGAAAGATTGAACACACTTGAGATTGTAACTTATCCCTCTGTACAGTACCACCGAGCTTCCTGACCTCCAGATCACTAACCCACCGGTCTTCTTCTCCAAAGTCTCGTGAGTTCTCTTCATGTTGAGAGCACAAGGCTCACCGAACTTCAGCTTCACAACTTCATCATCCTCCCATTTCTCGTGAATGGCTTCAACCAAAGCCTGTGTGATTCCGGCAGAACCTACTTTGACTCTCTCAACCATCCTCAAAGCTACACTCCTAAGCCTACTCAGCTCATGTTCCGGTACAGCTCTCTCGGCTTCTACAGTGTTACTCTTCTTACTTCTCCATACTCCTTTGTCTCTCCCTGATTCTACCACCATCCCTCTTCCACCATCATCATCATCTAAATCTAAAGCATTATCCTTTCTATATCTATTTTGGTTAAAGCTTTCATCTTTGACATTAACCCATGGAGCAGACATGTAACCGCTAGGCCTTGGGAAGCTAGACCGGAGATTGGAATCGGTTATCTTACCGGTTAACTCTGAAGACCGGTTTACTTCTGATTCTGATTCTTCTTCTTGCTGATGGGGTTGAGTTTGCTCTTCGTGCTTCTTCTGCCAAGGAAAGTTGCTGTCTTTGGGGCTGATTCGGGAAGACCATTTGTCGCTGATCTCTTCGAAGAAACCCGGTTTGGGTTTCCTCTTCTTCTTCTTCCTCCTCGGGTGAGTGTCGACATCAATGGCGGCGGCTCTGATGGTATTCAATTGAATTGCGTGGCTGAAGGGGTGAAATCTAAGTCTACTGATCCAAAGTTGAGAGCTTACTAGAGGGTGAAAGGAAGAAGAAGAGGAGGACGAAACAGTGTGGAGATTTACTGGGAAGTGACACAGCGCCATGGATGATGAGTTTTGGGGGTAAAGGAGACAACTTTGTTTGTACTATTATCCAGTTATTGAGTGCAGGGATGGTTTTCGAATACACTCCGTTTTCTATGTGCTAACAAAACATGCATGCCGTTTTTACCCATTCACATAATAGGTTTTTATTTATATACTCCACATTTTGTTTACTTATTTTTAACCATATAATTTATTACATTTAAAATTCTAAGAGAATGATCTATTATTGTACACACCAAAAAACACATGAGCTGAGAAGACTATGCATATATGGTTTACATACTAAGTACAAAGTTTAGAGCTTGATTGGTTTCCCCGCTACCACCCGCAAACGCAGCTTTTGCGGTTGGTAGCGGTTGACAGCGTTTCAAAACAATCATACAAACCGCTACAAATCGCTTCAAACCGTTCCGAACCTATTAAATTCAAAAGCTGGTTCCAGCTAGCGTTTGCGGTTGCGGGCGGTTGCGGGAGGATAATTTTTTTTTATTTTTTTTTAAAACCATATAAATACAAAATAAAAATATTCAATAAATTTTTAAAAATGAAATTATAAAAATACTAAAATATATCTATTATATTTTAATTAATATTATAAAATTTTAAAATAAAAATATTTTCTATAATTTTAAAATTTTAACACTATAACTTTGAAAATATAATTTACATATTTATTATAATATTATGATTTTTGATATTTTTATAATTATATAAAATGTAAATATTGTTAATTTATTATTTGACCGCTGCTGTATTTGGTAGTTTACCAGTCATAAGTATCCCGCAAACGCACCAATTTCTAACCGCGGAACCAGTCGTACAAATCTCTTAAAACCGCTAGAAACCGCAACCACCCGCATCCGCAAACGCCCGCAACCGCAACCGCAACCGCTGCGTTTGAACCAGTCAGACCCTTAGTTCCTTTCTTGTGTAATGCATCACGTATTATTTAATCTTAGTTATCGAAGAACTGGATTATATTGTCATTGTGATTTCAAGTTCTTGCTAGTTAGGTGATCATCAAGCTGATTACCATAATCACATTACTTAAAACACATGCACTTGTTCTAATCTAGTGGATTTGATTAAAAACACACACACAAGATTTAGCATCATATAGTAATCATCTAATCTTATTTATATGCTTAGCCTACAATTCATAATTAACTAGACTAGTTGCATGAAGGCAAAGTAGAATCAGATGATATTAAATATAACAAAAACTCTTAAAAACTTGATAAATAAAAGATAATACAAGGCATGACCGTCTAATATTTGTTGTTCTTTTTCATTTATAAAGAGAAATAACTTGGAACTATTAGAGCATATTTATCGATGTTGTTTCACACGGTCTCTTAATGTAAAAGTGAATCAAAATAAATCAAAAATATGTAATAAGTGAAAACACGTCTCTTAAATTGGAACAATAAGAGGCGTATCTTAAAGGACACATGTTTGTTTCCTTCTTCCTCTTTTGATTCTCCTCCTTTCGATCCTGACTACTGATAAATCCTCCTCCTTCTTCCACCTCCTTGCTCCTCCTCTGGTGCCGGACCTCAAACTCTGTCTTCTCTCTGCGAACCTCTGTTACCAAAAGTAAAGGCAAATTCTATTGTCTTTTCTCTGGCGGCAACCAGAAGGAGGTATAGTTTACTTACTTACTTTCTAGCTTCCGTTTGATTGTCTTTGTGTAAATCAAAATGAGTTTCAAAGGAATCTCTGAAAGAGTTATGGTTGTGGTGTTCTTGTAGTTTTGAATAGGATTGAAAGTCCTCTCCTTTATCGTGTCTCTATTTGTTTTAATGTTGTAAACGTTAATGGGTTTTTGATTTGGAAGAGGAAAGTTTCAAACTATATGGACAAAATGATGAGACTTTTGTTAAATGAAATGCATGTATTCGTGAAAGATTGATTGAATTGGTCCTGGGAATCAGTATGTTACAGCTGTTAAGATGATTCTACAAGTACGTATATCCTTCCTCTATCACTTTTTGGTTCTAAATTGTTTATGAGTCCCACTAGATCGAAGTTTACCTCTAATTTTGCTTCTGTTTCTCTTACTTCAGAAGTTCTTCAATATCGACAAAACATGTATATAGTAGAACTTTACTATTTGATAAAAGTTGCAAAGAAAACTGTGAAAGCAGTTGAGATGTTTTTTTCTTTTATAGAAAAAAAAATGAATGGTTATAATCATACATCAGTAAAAAAATTTTGTTTTAATTTTCAGCTCTAAACTAAAATTCAAAATAAATTATTTACGTTAAAATATTTCTCATAAGTTATTAAGCGTAATGACGATATATATATATATATATATATTTTTTTTTGAAAACAAATATTTACAGACTCATATAGATTCCGTAAACCAATGTGGTAACTCTGCGTCCATGTGCACGACGAAAGACGGTTGTTTTCTAGCACTACGTGCTAAGCTATCCGCCTTTATGTTCTCCGTCCTAGAAACATGAACAATATCTGAGTTGACGAAACTGCATTGCAAAAGCTTAATATCTTCCAAGTAGCTATCAAATGCTGGTCATTCCTCTTAATACTGACGATAATATTAATAGGACATAAACAAGTCAAAACACTTGATTATTTAAAATTTTTGAATTACTTTTAAAAAAGTTCATTAAAAATTATTAATATTTTTATACTTTATTTAAAATTTTAATAATGTTAAATGTAAAAAAAATTATAACTAAGAGACAACATTTATAGGGTGCGCTTTAGGCGCCAACTGACTCCGGACCGGCACTGAATGCATCACACAAGGAAAGAAGTGAAATTTGTACATGATTAGTAATTTGTAGCTACATTCCTAAGCCTTCGCATGCAGCTCACTTTTGTGTGCAATAAATCATTTTCTTAAAATGTAACAAATTATATGGGTAAACATAAGTACATAAAATGTAGAAAATATTTGAAATTCTGGAAATAAATAGAAACATATTGTGGAAACTACTTTAGTTATATAGTTTTATTAATAGTTCATTAATATTTCTCTATTGAAAATTGGATTCCAAAAAAGAAATTATGGACGCAAAACCCATCTCCTAGATTCTCATGGTTCGCTAACAAGCTACTAAAAACGGCTTCCTCTGCCTACAACTGGATCAAAGTTAGAATAGGAAGAGGTACCTCAGTTCGTTTTTGGACAGATAACTGGTCGCCTTACGGGAAGCTCTCTGACTTCTTGTCTCCTCGCAATCTGAATACTATGGGAGTCCCTTTGAACGCAACTTTGGCTGACATCTGCAACAATGGAGAATGGAGAATCAGATCACCACGCTCGGATAAACAAATGCTGGTGCAAACCTTTATGACTACTTTCCATCTTACTGACACAGATGATGAATTTTACTGGCAGATAGAGGACAAGGAGCTTCTAAAATTCAAAACTGGAAGGATCTACAACCTCTTCCAAAGGCACGAGCCTGAAGTTCCTTGGGGAAGGATCGTCTGGAATCGTAGCGGCATTCCAAAGCACAGCTTCTTAACTTGGCTAGCGGTTTTGAATCGTCTACCAACTCGCGATCGCCTTCTCTCTTGGGGCCTTGCAGTTGATCCCTCTTGTGTTCTATGCTCCGGAGGTACTGAATCTCGCAATCACCTTCTTTTTGAATGTACTTATAGCTGGAACCTCTGGTCTGCTTCCGCTGCTCGTTGTGACTTCCACCCAACAGCTTCAGACTGGACTTCTACCCTATCGACACTTCAAGCTATACATCTACCCTCCTGGAAGACTCGCCTCCTCCTCCTTGTCTGGCAGCTCGTTATCTACTCTATTTGGTACGAGCGAAACGCCCGCATTCACCGTCTCACCTTTCGCTCAACCGATTCCGTCCTCTCCATGATTGACAGAACGGTTCGTAACCGTATTCAAGCCCTGCGTGAATCAAATCCTCAACTCTCCTCTCAGATGATCCAAGCTTGGCTATAAACTCACTTCTCCTTGTGCCTCTTTGACTACTCCGCCGATCACTAGCTGAATCGATCTCTTATTGGGTTCTTTTTTATGTGGGTTCTAACTATTGGGCTAACTATCAAAAACACTAAGGCCTATAGCTTGTATTTTTTGTATTCTCATGCTTTAAATAGAAGAATTTCGTCAAAAACAAAAAAAAGAAATTATGTACATATTAAATAAAAAATGCTTAACTAAAATTTCCAACATGATGCAAATAAAATCGTGTGGATTTCATAAAAAGACGGAAAGTGATATAATCAGATGTGAATTTTAATAACTCAATTACATTTATCTGTTATAAAATTAACAATTATCTAGTAAAATTTTTTTTAATTGTAATGTCAAATAAATCAGATTTAAAAAAAAATAGAAACCTATTTATTAAGAAAATTTTGACAACTTTTTTTGTAACTCTAAGCAAAAAAAAAATCTTTTTTTGTAACACTAAAATTGATAACTCTCTTTTTGTCAAGAAATAATAATTGAACGAGAATGACATGCATGCTGTGTTCGCACATAGAAAACAGAGTGTTTTTCAAAACCATCCGAACTTATCTAAACGATGTCGTTTGAGAGATAACTGGATAGTAGCACAAAGTTCTCTCCTTTACCCAAAACTCCATCATCGTCCATGGCGCTGCATCACTTCCCAGTAAATCTCCACACTCTTTCCTCCTCTTCCTCCAATTATTCAAAGAAGTGAAGTAATGATGATAATTATTACAATGTAATCAATATGGATCTCTTGGTTTCTACACACAAGATGAACATATACTTAAGCATTCAATCATTCATATAAGCATACTGATCTTATTCGCCCATTATTCATGTTTGAAACATTCACTCACACGCATCTTTTGTTTTTGTTTTTCGAACACACATTCACTCACACACATAGAAAACTAATCCAGATACTAATAATATTAAGAGTAAAGTTTGTTCATAGCATCCATCTCTCGCTTGAAGTCAACCATTGCAACTCTAGGCAACGTCATAATCACTTTAACTCCACCTTCCATTGATGGATCAAGTTGTGAAGGTTTCAATATCATCCCTATATGCACTGCACTCTTCTGCTCGGTCAACGGCCGCAGATTCACCGGCTCACTCCAACCAAAATCCATTGATCCGAACCAACCAATGTTCCTCCAATCCGTAAGAAACAATAGTCCATCGCTCACCCCTTCGAACTTTGCATCATCCCTCATCAATCTCTCCGTGTTCCTTAGCTCTTCCTCGAGATAGCCCTTATCATAAGCTGTTTTCTTGGCTTTCTTCACGTGTTTAGCAATGTCAGAGATTGATGCTTCTTGGAGTTCTCGCACGGTTAACTCGATATAGACATCTATATAGGCATTACCGTAGAATCCTTGAGGAAGTGGCGGATCTAAAACGTGACGGATTCCAACAGCTACCCCAAGGACAGTGATCCCATCAAGGTTTAGCTTTAGGGCTCGAGATCTTGCTTTCCATATGCAAGAACTAATTAGTTCATAAGTAGTGAAACCCTCTTTAGGGTACTCACACTCTCTCATCAAAGAGTCTTTAAGCCTCTTTATATTCCCAGCCCGAATGTTTATTGTCTCTGTTACCTGTTGGACAGTGAATGATAAGAGCTCACTTTAGCTAAAATTATATTTTCCTTCTATATAATTACAGATTTACATGCAATCTCTTGAATTTTTTTTTGGTCTAAAAATCTCTAGAAATTTATTATTCTTATTACAAGCATGCTTTGAGAATACCTTAAATAATGTAGTAAGGATTTTATTTAAAAAAAATTAATCAATTTAGGGATTTATGTTTGTCTATATATTATTCTAATTTTTCGGGAGTTCAATGCTGTGTCCATGACCAAATCTATTTGCAAGAACGTGTAAACCTTGAGAACATCAACTATATATATATATATATATATTTATTTTTTTTTTATTTTTTTTACTCTATGTACAATTACAAATTAGGTGGATGTCCGCGAATTCACGGTTTTGAATGTTTTGTAACAATATATTTATTGTCAAATTACAATATGTTTTTATCATCAAAAATCGAATATGTTTTTTTTATAAAATATTTTTCTAAGAATAATTGTTTTTGAAAATGATAAATATGACTATTTTAAATATTTTTGATATTTTGTATTGAAAATTGTACTAAAATTAGTTATATATAACATTTATTATTCAGTTTTTAATAAAATTATTAAGTTTTGAAGGTATATAATATTGAAACTTTTGATTTTTAAGTAATTTGTGGCTAAAGTTTTATATATTTAATAAGTTTTAAAAATGTTAAGACAATATAATTGTTACACATTCTCTACATATTCATATCCAATTGCATATGAATATAAAACTACTATATCAATTCTAGAAATTGTTTTTGAAACATTTTATATAGTTGAAAATATTTGATTGTTAAAAATGGTTTTATAAAGCATTATAAATATTTTATGTAAATCACATATTTAATTACTATAAATAATTATAAGCAGTATATTTAGGTTGTTTGAATACTGATAAAATTTGGCTCTAGAACTGATTTTCTTACTCATAAAATAAATAAAAAATGAAAATCCATTAACAACATACCATTTCACTGGCTGGAATATATGGTGAGGTCGCTAAAAGGCTAGTAATGTGCCCGCCAGGCATTTTAGCCGCTTCATCATCAAATTGTCCGACCAACCGCTCTCTCTGCCACACCGGCTTCACCGTTGGCTCACTCTTTCCTGCAGCTAACTCGGTTAAAGCATGGATGATCTGAGCCACACCGAATCCGTCACATACGGCGTGCGTCAACGCTGTGCCTATGGTGAATCCTCCACATGCGAACTTGGTCACCTTAAAAGTAAAATCAAAGGGAACAATGGATTATCTTAATCATGTGTACACTACGATGAAAACAAAATTCCTTAAATAAATATTGAGAGTTTATTGAGATTATATAATCTTCAAGAAATGATATACCTATTTTATTTTTTATAATAATATATATAATCTTCTAATATAATCAAGAAAATGAAAAGCTACCTGCAAAGCTAGTGGATGATAAGAGATGTTGCTATCGTAGTCTATTTCGATATCAGGCACAAGGCGCAAAGCAACTTGGTCATCAAGGTTTTCTATCACTAGTAAAAAAAACCCCCACAGCCACACTATTTTTCGTGGCTATAACCCAAATTTCGTGGGTATAGAGAGAGGAAGCCACGAAATGCTACGGAAATTAAATCGTACGTATACGATCGTAGCAAAAATTGACCGTGTCAAAAAACGTAGCAAATTGCCACGATTTGCTGCGACATTTTCGTGGCCAATATTGTTACAGTTTGCTACGAAAATTTGCGTGTCTGTTCTAGCTACGAAACAAATCGTGGCTAAAACGTGTCTTTTTAAAGAAAAAAATTAAAAAAAAAATTATAAAAAAAAATTACTAAATTAGAAAAAATTAATTTTTATTAATGAAATTACAAAATATATAGAAAACAAATTATAAATATATATCATATATATATACACAAATATGTACGCCGGCTCAACCACCGGTACCGCCACCAGCTTCACCACCGACACCTCCGGATACTACGCCTGAAGCGGCGACTCGATTTGTTTCTGGAGCCACCGGTGGTGTTATGGATGAAGCGATTCACGCCTCCTCCGCCGTCACGCTTCTTCTTATCTTCAATCTTTAAGCCGGCTCAGCTCATGAGTCACCGCCTCTGCTACCTCCTCCTCCATCAATCTGCTCTGCCTCCTCCAGCTTCCTTTACCAAAATAAATAAACTCAGATTCAACGCACAGAAGAGAGAAGGAGAGAGAGAGAGAGAGAGAGAGAGAGAGAGAGAGAGAGAGAGAGAGAGAGAGACGCTACCGGTGATGGTGGTGAAGAGCGTGACGGTGGTGGTGGTGAAGAGCGTGACGGTTGTTGTTAAACTTCGTTGTTGTAGATGGAGAAGAAGAGGGCTGTGAGTGATTGTGAGAGATTAAGACAGAGTTGTGTTGTTGAAGAGATAGAGTTCTGGAGAGAATAAGATTAGGAAAAGATATCGAGAGAAGAGAGTTTGGAGAGAGAGAAAGAAGCACAGATAAATGAATCTGAACCATTGATTTGATTTAATCAATGGGCAAAAATTGCGATCCTCACCCTCTTATCTTAACCAATAGAAATTTAGGAGTAATTATTAACTATGTTTACTTTATTCTACCTTTTTTCGTGGCTATAGTTTGCTACGTTTTATCTTGTGGCAGTATCGTGACTTTTTTGCTACGATTTATATACGAATTGTATTTTCGTGGCTTTTGTTTGCTACGTTTTATTTTCATAGTATTTTCGTAGCATTTTCAAATTTGCCACGAAAATTTCGTAGCTGTTTCGTGGTTATGAGCAAGATTTCTACTAGTGATATATAGTTTAGAGAGGAGAGGTTGAGGGCTGCAGTAGCGACCTCAAATGGAACTCCCTCACCCCCAAAAACTAGCTGAAGTTTTCGATCACTCTCTCGTCTCATGAGCTTGCCTGAAAGGGGATAGTAGTACACAAGAAGTTCGGACAAAGCCTTCCTAAGCAAAGGGACAGGATCATTTTGGTTCTTTTCGTTGGCTTTGAAAACGTAAATCGTTGCGTACATAACTTCATTGAAAAGATCGTTATCCAAAGTAGAAAGGGAGAGAGTTTCAGAAGGGGTGTGTTTTGAGGGTTTAATAAGCTCAAGTGGTTTCTTATTGACTAATAGAGGTAAGATCGGTTTTGTTTGGTTTGCCATCTCTTACCAGTTTAGAATGTATACTACAAAACATCCGATGTTTATATAGCGAATTTTAAACTCACCGTTCAGAATGTATAATATTAAATGAACGTGCTTTCCACGTTGCTGGTGCAGCGGCGGTAGTTACCATTTTTATATAGCGAATTTTAAACTCACCACGTTCAGAATGTATAATATTAAATGAACGTCCTCTTCGTTTTCACGTTGCTGGTGCAGCGGCGGTAGCTACCATGTTTATATAGCGAATTTTAAACTCACCGCGCTCAGAATGTATAATATTAAATGGACGTCCTCTTCGTTTTCACGTTGCTGGTGCAGCGGCGGTAGTTACCACCAACATTGACACTGATACCTTTGTTTGGTTTCTGGTTTTAAATCTCATTTTTGAATATAATTACATGGGAAAAGAGAACTCCGCTTCGGAACAATCTTTTCCCATATAGATCAGACCCAGCCGGACAGAGCGTCTCTTCGGAACGACTCAAGCCCGACTACCATTTGATCTTAGAAGATGGGTATCGACAAAAAAAGAATATAATTACAACATGTTTTATTTAAAAGAGAGACTAACATTCTCTAACACAACCCGCTTTTCTAGGAATTTTTTCTGGTCACAGATTATGTATGTAATTAATTTTATCCGTGAGTACGTAATGACAATATGGTATATTTGTTTCTCGGTAACATTTGCGTGATCGTTTTTGTTTTGTTTTGTTTAGGAGTGTCGCGCCTCATAGATGAGATTGGAGATTAAGTGAGTGATGATACGATTATAAGAGCCATAAACTACTATACCAGTTGCGACAATATGTTTAATTGATAGTTGATGAAACTTAATATGATATCAATGCTTCAACAGGCATGCTCTAGCCCAATCAAAATTAATTTAACTTCAAAGTTTTATGATTGATCAGTAACTTTTTGACCTGATGTGTAGTTTTAGCATGTAATTTCTCTTTTTTTCTTTAAATTCTGCCTCATTGGGGCCATAAACATTACATTTGAATTTTAATTAATTTTCATACATGTTCAGACTCTTAGGATGTAAATCATGCATTTTGTATATACATTATGACTAAGTCATGTAGGTCTTGGAGGTCAGAGAAGATAGAGAGGCTTGATGACGAGGAGCATGAAGAAAAAGAAGACAAGAAGATCGAAGTCAGTGTCCGCCCCAGTTTGTTTGGACTTAACCCAATTCACTATAAATAGTTTACAACATGTCTTCTAAACGTAAGTTTTAATACTGTTTTGCCTCTTTTACCTCAAGCACAATTTTTAAGTTGTTTCTGGATCTTGAGTTGCTTAGTGTTTATCTAGTGAACTTTAAAATAATCTTACTTTAATTTTCTTTAATCATGTCTTGCAGTATATTTTATTTAGTGAATTTGAAATAATCTTACTTTCATTTTATTTAACCACGTTTTGCAGTCTATTTTATTTAGTGACTTTTAAATAATCTTACATTAATTTTATTTAATCGTGTCTTGCATTATCTTTTATTTATCAAGTTTTAAAAATTTGTTGTATTTAATATTATCTTATTCTACTTTGCCTTCATGCAACTAGTCTAGTTAGTTATGAATTGTAGGCTAAGCATAAGATTAGATGATTAATATATGATGCTAAATCTTGTATTTTATCACCTAACCAGCAAGAGTTTTTTTTTTCTAACTAGCAAGAATTTGTTTAAAAAAAAAATCAAATGTTCAATTTAATTTAAAAGAATTGTCCACCTGTTAATTGTACACCTGGTTGGGTTAGTTTTAAATCATGGATTAATTATAAACCTGTTACACGTTAATTACGACTTAGTAATTGCATATTTCTTCTTAGTTGGCAAAAGGAATAATCAGCCAGATAAGACATACTATATATAAAACAAGTAGAGTGGTTCAACCTGAAAGGCATAATATCATTTCTTATATTAATTGTATATAGATGCTTTGATTTCATGTAGTTAAAATATTTCTAAATGGATAGAAATTTTTTATTATAGTATATCTCTCTATATAACTTATTTTATTCTCATGTAATTTTTATGATTGTAGGAACTAACTCGACTAACTTATCTCAACGAGACTTCCAAGACTCGGACTTATTTGACTAAGAAAACACTAGACAAAGACTCATTCAATTATCAAATTGCCTAACACTGTGTGCAGACACCCGTTGCCCGTCGGGTTAGTTTTAATTCATGGCTTAATTGTACACCAGTTACACGTTAATTACAACTTAGTAATTGCATATTTCTTCCTAGTTGGCAAAAGGAATAATCAGCCAGATAAGACATACTATATATAAAACAAGTAGAGTGGTTCAACCTAAAAGGCATAATATCATTTCTTATATTAATTGTATATAAATGCTTTGATTTCATGTAGTTAAAATATTTTTAAATGGATAGAAATTTTTTTATTATAGTATATCTCTCTATATAACTTATTTTATTCTCATGTAATTTTTATGATTGCAGGAACTAACTCGACTAACTTATCTCAACGAGACTTCCGAAAGACTCGGACTTATTTGACTAAGAAACAACTAGACAAAGACTTATGCAATTACCAAATTTCCTAACACTGTGTGCAGACACCCGTTGCCCGTCGGGTTAATTTTGAATTGTACACCTGTTACACGTTAATTACAACTTAGTAATTGCATATTTCTTCCTAGTTGGCAAAAGGAATAATCAGCCAGATAAGACATACTATATATAAAACGAGTAGAGTGGTTCAACCTAAAAGACTTAATATCATTTTTTATATTAATTGTATACTAGATTTTGATCCGTGCAACCGCACGGGTGTTTGTTTTCATTTTTCTATACATAAATTATTGTTTTAGAACATAAGTGGTATATATTTTAATATTAATCATATACTTAAATATTTATATGACTATTTCAAATACAATAATTTTATAATTTACATGTTATAATTAATTAATTGTTTAAACCTTATTATGTATTTGCAACTTCTTATTATATATTTATCTTATTATATTTGCATTTAGTTATTAAGCAAATTAATATATTCATGAGAAAATATATTTAAAAAATATTTTGTATTTAATTTATGCTAAATTCTGACCCGTATTTCAAAACTGGATTTCTTTTCACCAATATTTTTATGCTTATTCATTTTAGATAATTTATTATTGTATATATAAAAGTGTAAGATATGTTAATTTTTAGACATGTATTATATAGTTTGTTAATTTTAAGATGTTCTGTCATCATATTATATTTTAAATAAATAGTTTATATTTATGAAAATAAAATTTATAAATTTATCAGTTGAATATAATTTTATCATATTTATTTTAGTATAATAATTATATTTTAACATGATCATGACTATAAAAGTAGATAAAATAGGATATAATTTATTTATTTTTATTTCTAAACGATAACTTAAAATACATTTAGTTATTTTTTAAATATTACACAGATTTATTAGAATTTTTAAAATATAATATATAAATATATATTATATTTATAATGAAAATATATTATGATTAAAGTAGTTACAAAGATTTTATATTATTAACTTTAAAGAAATACATGTTAATTTTTATACATGTATTATATAGTTTGATAATGTTAACCCATCTTACCAACATATTAGATTTTATTTTTGAACATAAATATTTTATAATTACGAAAATAAAATATATAAATATATAAATTTAATACAATTTTATTATATTAACTCAATATAATAATTTTATTTTAATATGATTGATTATGATTATATAATAACTAAAATATTATAGATTTTTTTATTTTTCATTTTATATAACTGAATATATTAATCTATAATAATATTTTAAACTAATTTTGAAATTAGTGAAAATATTTAAATATAATTTCGAAAATGAAGATCTTGTAAAAATCTTTTTAAACAGATTTGTTAGAATTTTAAAATAAATATATTTATATTTAAAATGAAAAGATATCAAAAGATACTATGATTAAAATATTTTAAAAATTATATTTATTATTAGTCTGAATTAAAATATAGTATGAATTTCTATGAATAGGTCCATTAGGTTCATTTTTTAAAAAATCACACATGAATCAAGGTTCTGACTTCTGTTTTAATATATAAGATAGATGCGCTTTGATTTCATGTAGTTAAAATATTTTTAAATGGATAGAAAAAATTTTCCCCGATGATTTTTATTATAGTATATCTATATAACTTATTTTATTCTCATGTAATTTTTATGATTGTGTCAGGAGGAACTAAGTAATTAAACTGAAGCCTGAAGCAAGAAAGAAGATATTGTTGATTGACGACAAAGGCTGATGAATCTATCTGTGAAATTTTTTTAACATCAAAGTTGGAGGTAAAACAGAAACGGTTTTGTAGTGTCCCGATCGTCCACGGTTAATGGGCTACCCACGTTCGCTCTCTCGGTCCGTGGGTCCCATCCCATCCGACGATCGGTCTGTTAATTTTTCCGAATGCTTTTTATTATTTACTGACTTTGGTTACAAAAATTTTATACCCAAACAAACCAAACTGAACCCGAATTTAAATCGAAACACCCACCCCCTTCACTCAGGAACACATATAAGATATGAACTGTATGCACATACCTAGAGCGAAATGCGGAGGGGTAGTCCTGGCGAGCCGACGCATATCCGTCATTTCTTTATTAGACAAATAAGGCTTCACTCCTTGCAGAAGGATCCTAAACGGACACTTGTATCTCATAACCAACGGAGGAAGCAAGTCTGCATCAACAGGCAAAGGAGCACACCCTGTCCAGTCAAGAAACCTTGGACCAATCTCGTCCAACAGATCGTTCAGTTCACACAGCTCTGAGACCATCTCCAAAAGACACTCTATAACTTCAAATATGAAGTTTTTTGCTCTCCAAAAAAGAACTTCAAAACTTCAAATTTGAAGTTTTGAGGAGTGAAACTCATATTTGAAGTTTCACTATTCAAAACTTCAAATTTGAAATTTCATTTTTTATTTGCATTTTGGTCCCTACAATTACACATCACATTTATAATTTCATAAGTATTTTCTTGTTTATTTTTTTAATCCTTATAAAAATTATATCTCATAAATATTTTAAGTTTTGTTTACAAAATTTAAGTTTATACATAAAATTAAATAAAACATTAAATTAAGATTTAAAATATTTAAAACTGGATTTAGATAACAAAAATATACAAAATAAACTTAACCCAAAAAACTTTTAAAAAATTACATAAAGACATGACTACTACACAAATTTAAATATTAAAACAACTCTAATAGTCAGGTAAGTTTGATCCGGAACTTTCAAAATTTTCAAATATTGTTTAGTTTTCTTTTGTGTAACTGAAGATGGTTGTTGTTGTTGTTGATGATAATGTCTTTTCGTGCAATTATTTCTTGTAATTATTGAATATATTCACGAATATTAATATCATCGATAAAAATTAGTCTTTTAGCAATATTTTATGTTTTTTTTATTTTCTTGTTCTGATCTAATGTATTTACAAGTATTAATATCATCCGATTTCAACAATTTTTATCTCTAATCTACAAATTAAAAATGAAGAGAGCAATTTTTACTTCGTAATGCACTAGTAGATCATATATGCATTACAAAAATCACTTTATGAAATAATATGGTATTTTCCTTAATGTTTAATATTAATTAAGTTATTATGTTTAAAATTTTATATTTTAATATAATATTTTATTAATTAATATTATTGTAATATTTTTATATATGTGCTAGTTATTTATAAAAGTTTTATGAATTTAAATTAGTAATAAAAAATATAAGGACTATATTATAAAATACAAATAGTTTTGAAGTTGAGTTTGAAGTTTTGCTTTTGGAGAAAATCATCTATAAACTTCAAATATAGAGTTTTAGAAACTTCAAAATAGAGTTTCTTTTTGGAGATGCTCTGATAACTGCTCTTTAGGTACATCCTTCGGGTAATTCACCTCTTCCTCAGCTACGTAACTATCCTGTTATCACGCAAACGACATCATTCTCAGAGTTTACAAAAAAAAAAGAGAAAACTTTTCTAATAAATAGTTTTTTTATTAATTTCCAAATATATATACCTACAAATCTTAACTATATTTAATTTTTAAATAAAAAAATATCCGAAAAATACTATTTATAAACAGAATTATCCAAAGTAATAAATTAATCAAATATTTTTGTTCGAAATATTCAAAATTATCCCAATTATCTACTTTAGTATGCACAGACATATATTGGTTATAAGGTATCTTAAAACTGTTTATAATGAATGTAAATGTGAGATTCATGTCAATACTATCAAAACAGGAACATGTTTCATTGATATTAGTTCAGTCTATTTTAAAAATATACAACATCTAAATATAACTACAAAATATAACTGCATTTTTATCTTAGCCCCACGTCCTCCACTATCTCTTTTAATCCTGTCTTTTTATGTGTAATTAAGTGGTTTGGCTAAACCAAAGTTTGTATCAATTTCAAGTATATTAAGGACATTTAATGAAAGACCGGTTGATACAACAAATTCCAATGTTTCAAGACTCACTTTTCTCATACACATAACAGTCGATATTTTTTTGGATAAAATAAATAGTTTATTTGAGCATGCGAAATAAATTACTAATATATGCTCGACTAATATATACAACTAAAGCTAAGTGTAATCATATTTTTCATGCGTGATGCCACAATATAATTTGACAGCAGGTGCCTAATTGTTGTATATAATTAGTCAGTTTCCCTTATAAAATACAGGTTTCCTCAACAATATAATGATAATGAATGACTTTGACTGATTTTCTTTGTGCAGTTTAGTATTGACGTTAATATGAGTTTGCTTATCAAGTTTAAAATGATTTTTAATAAAAATAATTAATCATTCAAACTAATTAAAATTCATTTACTAGATTTAGTTTTGCTTAAAATTAACAGACCCTATTAAGCAAAATGTATCTCCCAAACTACCTTATATGGGTCAATACATATTTTGTAACTTCCTGTCCAAAATTATCGGTGGCAACTTCTTTCTAATATTTATATTATCCAACAGTTATATAGTACATAACAATTATTTTTTCCTTTACCAAAATTACGTTTACTACTTTCAATAGTATTCCACCCAAATTTTTTATTTCTTTTGTGTTATTCAATAACCTCAACATTTTTCTTTTTAGAATTTTAACTTTTAATTTGATTAACTAGATTCTGACCGTCCTTTGAAAAAGTGAGTATATTTTTTGTTTCATATTTTTCAAAAAAATTAATTTTCATATTTTTGTTTATTTTGGTAATTATATTTGTATTTTTTTTTGTAATTGTACATGTGCATAAATCTTAATCAAAATCTATTTATAAAATAATAACAATTAAAATTGATTCGGCATACGTTTTTTCTTTGTAATCATATTTTTCTATTTAGATCTCGACCAAAATGTTACATAATTATAGAAACATAAAAAAAATATTACAAACCGACATTATACCTGCGGGTCAAAATCTAGAACATACAAATATGATTACAAAAAACAGATATACGGACATATGATTACAAAGAACCGAACATATAACTTTTAAATTACTATTATTTTATAAAATAGATTTTGCTTAAATTTATACGTAGATGCGATTACAAAAAAAAGCACAAATATGATTATAATAACAAAAATAAATATAAAAATTAAATTTTTAAAGAAAATTAAAAAATATACCCGCTCTTTCAAAGGGCAGGTCAGAATATAATTATTGTTAATAGTAAAAAATGGCGTGTTAATATAACTTAAATATTTATTTTCTCAGTAACTAGTAGAAGGGATATGAATAAGTCTTTTTTCCTTTTGATAGATCAGTAACTAGTAGGACGAATTTGAATAACTCTTTTTCTTTTTGATAGATGCCACAATGAGTGAACACGAAGCGAACAAACTCTTTAAAGAAAACTAAAAATTAAATTTTCTTAAAATATATGATTGTCTATTTATTTCCCACTTAACTCATTTGGCCAACTCTTCTCACTAACTAATTTTCATGAATTAATGACTCCTTATACAAAAGTCTTTCCCTCTGTAATTATAGATGTACAGAAAACAAGAATAAAATATAGAAGAATCACATACACTTTGCCAAAGTCATGACTCTGGAAAAAGAGTTTATTTCAACATGATATTTAGCATTCATGGATAAGCCAAGTCATGACTAGTTTTTCCATAACTTTGTTATAGGTATTTTATACTGAACTAAACAAAAATTAAAAAAAAATACATGAATTTTATGGATTATATTCTATATCGAACTAAACTAAAATTCAAAATATTACATAAACTCTCAAAATCGTGCTTATATATAATATATGTATTGACTCTTGATGATGTTATTCTATCATTAATTTATCAAAACGACATTATTTTTCATAAATTTTTAAAATTAAAAATTTAAAAATGCTACATAAAATCTCAAAATCTTTCTTATATATATTGACCGTCAAAGATAATTTTATCAAAATGACGTCATTTTGTTTTGGATAGTTTCTGTAAAAAATGATAAATTCTGTAAAATTTAAAATTAGTTTTTGGGAGATTCAAACTCTCACATTGATAGATACGTAAGAGCATATTAACTGATATACCAAAGTAAATTTCTTTTATAAATGTGTAAACATTGACTTATATATAAGTTTTAGTTTAATCAGATAAATGTTATAAAAAATTAATGTTTTAGTTTTATTAAATAAATATAAGATTTCTTATGTTTTTAAAATTTAAATTTAAAAAATCACTATTTTATAAATTTAAATTAATTTATTAATTTTAATATTTTCTTATTCAAATATATTGTAAAATTAGGATTTTGTGTTGTTTATGCATATAAAGATTTATTTAAAATACAATTAAATTTTTACAAAGATTTTTCAATTTTTAATAATTTTAAAAGTAACAATTTAGATTAATAAATTTTTTTTGAAAATTTATTATTTTAAAAATTTGACGGCACGGTTTTGAGAGTTTATATAATATTTTTGAATGTTTGTTTAATTTAGTATGAAATATGTATTACTACAAAGTTCGGAAATGAACAAAGTACAAATTTTATGTAGTATTTCTGAATTTTTATTGAGTTCAAAATGAAATACATACTACTGTAAAGTTTGAAAGATATAGTCACGAGAAATAAAGTTCAGAGTTTATTTTTGGGAAATTGGATTCTATAGCACAGAAAAAAATTATAATTAAGTCAGTAGCTCTTTACCCTAAAACACAACGATACACCGTATATTTTCTATAATAATACCTTTATACCCCACTCGCAACCGGCTAGAATTAAAATAAAAAAAAAATTCATCTTTTCTTCTTTGACATCGTGGCCTCTTCATCTTCACTCACACATTAACTGTTATTTTTGGAAGATAAAATTAATTAGTTTCACTGTTAAAAGCGTTTCCGGTGACTGGTTGCGGTGAAGGGTCTACGAAGAGTCATAAGCATCGTTATTTAAGATCTACTCACACCGTCCGTCATGTGTGTTGTGGGATTTATGGGCTTTTGTCAGTGAGTTCGGTGACGATTTCTTCAACATACAGTAGTAGTCATAAAATTGCATAGGTTAGTCTTTTTGTTTCTGATATATTCAACGATTGATACTGCATGTCCCAGTCTAAGAGTAGATGAATCAAAATTGAGATTGCATGCCGCAATCGGTATCTGTAAAGCCCTGGAACCGCAAGTTTGTGGCTTCAGTGTCGTATAGTATGGTTGATTCTATTCCATATCAGTGTCATAGTACATACTTCTACTTACATAGTGTATACCGCTATATTATGTCTGAAAAAAAGGACGAGGGGAAGAAGATGAAGTTGCAGACCATACTATATTCGTTAGAATTATAGTATAGTATGTATTATTATTACGGTTATTTATGTAAGGTTACTATACTATTAGATATAGTATTCTATTCTTTACGTTTCTCTATATTATTTTCTTTATATATAATTGTTTATAGATTGTATTTGGGTTTATAGGATCTTACCTAGGGTTTAGATTTATTAAGTAGAGATTTGAGTATAGGAGGATTCGGTGGTTCATTATTTACGTATGTTGTGTTAAATCTATATTATATTTGCATTATCTATAGGATTATGTTCTATTTGAAATTACTTACTATACTGTATATTTGTTTTCCATTCTGTTTGACAGTGTGTTATCTTTTTCTGCATATGGTAAATAAATTGGTGACGTTGTCTTCGGTCTCTCGTGTGATGCTAAACGACCACGTCATCTCTACCAGTAACCGGCAACTTGTACATTGAAAGGACAAAACCGGACTTTTCTTTGCCTAAATGTTAGCGAATGAATTATGTCAAAATCACTGATATATTCTTCATTTCCATTAGTGTTTTGTATATTGAGCAAATTCTCCCTTTATTTTTCCCAATGCTCTCTTCTTCCATAATATTTAATCATTTTCAAATATAGTATAATAAAAATAAGATATATAAGAACACGTGTGCATTTGATATTTAAAAGAATGGTGTTAAAGGTTTTTTATTTTAAAATTAAAAAATAAGTTGAAATATAAAATATGAGTGGTTGAACTTTTATTGAAAAACAAATAAAACTTTAATCTAATAAAAATAGAGCCAAAACATAATTCACCAACTATATATATTTATTCCCACCAACCTCATTCATCCACTGATTAAATACAGCCCTTAAAAATAATTATCCTGTAGTAGGTTTGACAATAAAAATATCGATGGACGGTTCGTCTATATATATATATATATAGACCCAACCCAAGCAGTCGTAATAACAGAACCAAACATGGATTTCAATGAGCTGTTTCTTCTCTTTGCTCTCTCCCTTATCCCTCTTTGTTTCTTGATACTTCGTCCAAAGAAGAGTAAAGGTACAGCGCCTATGGTCCCCGGAGCATGGCCGGTGGTCGGCCATTTACCAATGTATCGCTCTGTAAAGCCACAAGCACATGTTGCGTTCGGGGCCATGGCCGATGTGTACGGACCCGCGTTCATGACGAAAATTGGTTCTCGCAACGCCCTGGTCATAAGCAGCGAAGAGGTGGCTAGAGAAGTCTACACCGTCCACGACAAGTTCTTACGTCGACAAGACATGATTGCAGGTGAAATTTTAGGATACGATGGCTTGCTCCCGTTGGTTAGTCCTCAGGGAGCGTACTGGAGAGAGATACGGAAGATAGTGATATCACAACTTATGTCAGCCTCAGTGGTTGATACGTTAAAGGGTCGTAGAGCCGGAGAGGTTGACGTGGCGTTCAGAGACTTGTACGTGAGGTGGGAGCAGCACAATGGTCGGCCTCATCAAAAAGGAGTCTTGGTGGACATGAAGCCAGAGTTTATCAATGTCGCCACAAACATGACGGTGATGATGGTCGCGGGGAAGAGATATTACGGGAATAGTCCCAACTGCGAAGCGGGAGAAGCAAGAAGAATCGGGAAGTTGATTCTGGAGGCAGTCCAGAACTTCGGTCGCTACTCTATATCTGATTTTATACCATACCTGGGTTGGTTGGAATGGAAGGAAAAGAAGATAATGAAGAGAATGGCTCAAGAGTTGGACTGTGTTTTTGAATCTTGGATTGAAGAGCACAAGAATAAGAGGGGAGAGAGTGAAAAGGATTACTTGGACATGGTCCTTGAGAGCATTGAACAACACAAGATTCTAGGCTCGAGTGATGCTCATAAAACCGCTAAAGCCGTCTGCCTTGTAAGAAGATCTCACTCAACCAACAAAGTTGCTCTATTTGTTTTATGTGGTTCTCTAATACTTTTTTTGCACACCATATTAACTCACATGAAAATGAAGTCGGATTTTTCTTTTTGTGTGTACGAAAGAACATGGCTATTTCTGGGAGCGATGCAGTTGTTGCGATTCTAGTTTGGGCTGTATCGTTGCTCGTGAACAACCAGCACGTGTTGAGGAAAGCTCAAGAAGAGTTGGACCGCACAATCGGTAATCAGAGAGTAGTGGAGGAGTCCGACCTCAAAGACTTGGTTTATCTCCAAGCCATTGTCAAGGAAACATTTCGTTTGTACCCTCCAGCCCCCTTCGTCGCTTATAGGGAAACGACCGAAGATTTTGTCATTGCCAATGGCAACTTTCATATTCCCGCAGGTTATATTTTTGATACAGTAATTCTGTTTTTTCTCTTATAACTATATATAAAAAACTAATTATTAATTTGTATTCTACTATTTGATGTATGATTCATTATTAGGGACACACGTGATGGTAAATGAGTGGAAGGTCCAGAGAGATCCGACTATTTGGCCAAACCCGGAAGAGTTCGAGCCAGAGAGATTCTTGACATCTCACAAAGAAGTGGATGTTGGTGGGAAGATGAATCATAAGCTCTTTCCATTTGGGTTAGGACGACGAGCTTGCCCCGCATCTCTTTTAGGTACGAAGATGGTTCAGTACATCCTGGCTAGGTTCTTACACAGCTTTGACGTGGCAAACCCATCAAACCAAAACGTGGACATGACGGAGGACAACAACTTGGTCAATCTCAAAGCCACTCCTCTTGAAGTCTTCATTACTCCTCGGCTGCATGAGTCCCTCTACCTTGTTGATAGCAACAGCGAAAACTTCTCCAACAAGGCTTAATGAATAATATTACATCGATCTTAATTTGGTCAAGAATCTGCTAGCAAATAAAAGAACTTCCGGTCTTTCTTTGCATCACCTTTTTCCTTCATGTATTTTTCGTATTATGGTTTCCGATTGCTCCCGTAATAAATAATGAAATATTTTTATGGGTAAACTGTAAATATGACTTGGAAAAAAGAGCTCCGTACTGGTTGAAATATATTCGCATAAGAGCTTGCGTAAAAAAAAGAGTTTCTCTCTTATCCCTCCGTTCTCTCTCTGATATCTTTCACGGAGGTGGTGATGAGAGTTCTCAAAACTTTTTGTTTGTCTGATCAATAGATCAGATGGTTGTCTCTAGGAAGCTGTGGTTCCCATAAACAATGTCTTCACCAGCTTTTGATTCCGGGAAGTGATAGCTAACTTAGCGTCGACTTCGCCGGCTCTTGCCTCCGAAAAGCGGTGGCTTCCTTAGCACCGTCTTCGTCGGCTTCTGTCTCGTATCTCACCATCCTTTGTGGCGGTGTTGTTAGCGGTTTGGAACTGGTTCATACCGGTTCCTCTGTTTTTTTGGTTCTTCTCTTCGCCTCCGCTTCACTATGCTCTCCTTCGGTTTCGATTGTCTCTCCATCTAAGGATCTGATTGTTCTCTCCTTCCCTTTATTGGGCTCTTTCACCTTCGAGCTACTCTTTATCTATAAAGGTGACTGCTTTTATTTACAGGTGAATCTGTTCTCTTAGATCGATCGCAGCGCTCGATTCCTCTTTATCGAAGTGGTGGTTTGTTAACTGATGTCGGCTTCGATTCCGTTCTCAACGAGTGCTCTTCAATGAGCTATCTCCCTTCGTCGTTGGACGTTTTCGTCTTCCGGTGGTTGGAGTTCCGGGGAAGAATTGCCGTCGGCGTTGAAGCGGTGGATTGACTCAAGCGGCACGTGTTCTTTTTTCATCCAGAGCTTGACGCGTGTTTCAAGCTTTCTCTCGTGTCGTCTTTACCGCAAAGGCAGTTGTTGCCTTGAAAAACTTTGGACCGCTCCTCATGGGCCTCCTCTTTCTTTTGCGTTTGGGCCAACTGTTTGCATCGTTGGGTCTTTTTAATCTAGCCCTTCTCTTGGGCCTTTATTGTAAATTATGAACTTGTTTAATAAATTTCAAAGTTGACAAAAAAAAAAAAAAAAGAGCTTGGTAAAGGAAATATGACTTAAATATATGATAAGAGCTCCGTACTGGTTGAAAGAATGTAAACTCAAACTTAAGTAGTTTTGTAATTGTTGCATCGAGAGTAGCTAAATTAAAATTCTGGCACCATTTTGTTGTGATACCAAATATATATAATGTTAGAAAACAAATTTCACAATAACTGAACATATGTATGAAATTTGGTAGCTGACTTTCGGTAGACAAAGGTTGTTTCATATGCATGTATTATAGACCTCTTATTAGTGAATATTGTTTGCTATTTCATAGTCTCTTAATTTATTTCGCATACATAAACCATATGATTGATAATGTCATAAGAATAATTGGGCCTTAAATAGCTTATTTTTGTTAAAAATTTATGATGTTTATATTACTAGATATAGACGTTTAGGTATCCGTTCGTGCTCGACTGAATATTTCAAATTTTTGGATATTTTGATACAAGGATCTAGACTCATTCAGATATTCTTACATATCGGGTCAGGTTCGGATAATACGTTCATGTTCGAATATCCATTATCTCTTAACTCAATACCTGTTCAGATATTTTGTAACTTTGCTTTGGATTTTGGTTTGAATTTTTAGGTTGGGTTCAGATTTAGATTCGGGTATGGGTAGAATGTCCAACCCTAATTTTAAATTTGTCACATCTTGTGCAAGGCATGAAAGTATTCTTTAAAAAAAAACTGGATTATCTTGTCGTTGAGATTTTCAAGTTCTGGCAAATGAGATGATCCACCAGCAGATTGTTGTGATGTGATCCGATCACATTAAAGACATCTTCGTCCGGTATCATCTTATCATCGCTGACATGAACTTGTTCTAATTTAGTGGATTTGATAAAAACACGAACGAGCCTCATATATACAACCATTTGATCCATATTTATCTACTTAGCAAAAAATTTATAACTAGACTAGTTGCATGAAAGCAAAGTAACGTAAGATAAGATAATATAACGCAAGACATGACTGAAGAAAATTAAATAATTAAAACTTCAATGATTAAAGAAAATCAAAGTAAAAGGATTTTAAAACTTCCCTGAATAAAAGAAAATGATATAAACTTCACTAGATAAATATTAAGCAACTCAATAATTAAAAAAAATAGAGTTAAAATGGTGCTTAAGGTAAAAGAGGCAAAACAAAAGTTATTATTAGGTTCATCCCCTAGGGTGAACCTTTAGGTTCTCCAACTAATAAAATTTATTATTTCAAATTCTATATTTTTTAGAAAAGGAAACAAAATATTGTCAAATTATATTATGTTTTTAAAATAAAAAGATAAAAAAAATAGTAGTTAAAAAAAATTTTAAAAAAATATTTTTAACTTCGTCAGCAAAACACAAAACCTTAAATTCTAATCCCTAAACCCTAAATCATAAACTCTAAACCTTTGGATAAATCATAAACTATAAATCAAAAACACTAAACTGTAAAACCCTAAAACTTTAGGATTTTACTATTTAGTGTTTTTTATTTAGAATTAGGATTTATCTAAGGGTTTAAGGTTTACCCAAGGGTTTAGGGTTTAGGGTTTAGGATTTAGAATTTAGAGATTAGGATTTAGGGTTTAATGCTTTGCAGACGACGTTAAAAATATTTTTTTTGTAATTACTACTATTTTTTATTTTTTATTTTTATCTTTTTATTTTAAAAACATAATATAACTTGACAATATTTATTTCTTTTTATAAAAGATAGTCCCTCCGTTCCTAAAAGATGTATGTTCTGGAAAAAAAATTTGTTTCAAAAAGATACATTTTTTACCTTTTCAATGTATGATTTTATGAAAAATTGTAAGTTTCAAAAAAATTAATGGTATTTATTGAATTTCTATTGGCTAAAAGTTATGGAAAATTGTTATTCACAAAAATTAATAAATATTTAATGAGTTTTCTTAATATATGTGAAAAGTCTAGAATATGCATGTTTTAAAAACAGAGGAAGTATTAAATATGAAATAACACAATCCTATTAGTTGGTGAACCTATAGGTTTTCCAAGAATAAGTCGCAAAATAATACTAAAAATAGTACTAAAAATAGTGAATTGGGTTAATTCAAAAACAACCAGGATCGGACACTGATTAGTTTTTCTTATCTTCCTTTTCTCCTAATTAAGTCTCTTCACTGAGCTCCAAGAATACCTACGTGACTTAATCATAATGTATAATGTAATGGTGTTGGAGATGCCCTAATACATTAAAAAAATAACGTAATAATTATATGAACAATGATTACCAACTCCATCTAACTTTTGAAAAATTAAAATATGTATATTAAAATTATCCCCAACAAAGCATTTAATTTGTACAATTCCGGCTTAACGGAGAAACAGTGAGAAATCTATGTTACATAGGCTAAAACTAATGACATTACAAATCTAAGTAAACAGAGTAGAAGCTGAGGGAAAGAAAACTGTGGTAGCATAAGCCTACCCACTCCGGTGGACACAGGTGTCAACCAGGGGCGGACGCAAGATAACGGGTACGGGGCACGTGCCCCCAACTGTTTTGAAATTTTCTTTGCTAAATACTATAGGGTTTATTGAATGCTTTCACACTAAAACTAAATCATAATGGAAAAAATCATTGTGCCCCCTACTAATTAGCATCCTACATCCGCTCCTGGTGTCAACTCTGATCATCGATCGACAACCTCACATATCTATTGTGTCGAAACCCAGATCAGGAAACGGCACCAGAAACCTTGCAAACATCCACAGAGGTGTTCCACGGCCCCAATCCCCAGCTTTGAGAGAAGATACGGCTCCAAATCTTAGATGCTATACACTGTTCACGTCCTTTGCCCCTGCACAAGTCAAATATCTGATGTATCTTTCCTTCTTCGAGCTTGGATGAGAATGATCTGGAACAGCGAGAAGCACATTGCTGGAAACCACCATCCCAATATAGATCTTCTGTCACCGAGTTCTCCACCTTTGAAGACATAACCAGCCCAACCAGCCCCGATGACTAACTTAGAGCATCTCCTATATAAAAAGAATAGAGTAAAAATGGTTTAACCCTACTCCATTTCTCAGTGATTAACAAACAAAAAATAAATTAAACTCCATTATAGAGTGGAAAATGAAGTGGGTGGAGCATTTTTTACTATATATTTCATTTTGGAGGAAAAAATAGAGTTGAGTTTGGAGATATCTTTAGCAGGATTCGACGGTCTCACCCAAGGGCTGACCATACAGAGGAAATGGGGGTCAACTAACACCGGTTTAATTTAAAATTTTAATTTGCAAGCCTTATTCAATATATTCGTAAACAGCTCGAATGATTTCGGGTTTCAGACTATGACATTCCTAACCTGGCTTCAAAACCTCTTCCTACACCTGTTTCACTTTTTTTGAAAACGTTCATGCTATAATCTGAGCTTTTTGATACAGTTTGGACTTACAGTACAAATCATGACTCAGGTAAAAAAAAATTGGGTCTACCACTGGCCCCACCATAATCCTCAAATAGCAAGCGCACGTCGTAGAACCGATGAGCCGCCAGAGCGAAGAAGTTCTTAGGGGTTCGTCGCGTCAGAAACACATTGAGTTGCATCGAGCAGAAAGAAGATACCACTAAATAAAGCGCTGAAGGCAGGGCCGGCTCAGTTGGGGGGGGGGGGGGGGGGGACAAGCGGTGCGACCACCCCGGGCCCAAGCCCGTGTCCCCTCGTATAATAATAATTAAGGGGTCCATTTTTTTTATAAATCTATATTTTTATATATAAAAAAATTATAAATATAATAAATCAAAATAAAAAGGGTCCAGAATTATTTGATATGTATATAGTTTTATTTTCATTACAAATATATACAAAATATTACATATTAAATTTTATATATATTTTAAACATAGTATTTATATAAATTTTAGAAGGTAAATTTTTTTTTTGCCCTAGGGCCCCTAAGAATGTTGAGCCGGCCTTGGCTGAAGGATGAACATCCGATTGTGAAGTTCGAGAATACGGATGGTGGAGATCTTAACAATCACCGACGAAAGCGCCAAAGCCGTAAGATCCCCAGCTCAACCAAACAGTG
Source organism: Brassica napus (assembly GCF_020379485.1). Lineage (NCBI taxonomy): Eukaryota > Viridiplantae > Streptophyta > Magnoliopsida > Brassicales > Brassicaceae > Brassica > Brassica napus. Next base: position 28,414,133 of record NC_063436.1, on the reverse strand, counting down.
ATTTAACCTTTGAGAGAAAAATGGAGCAGGCATGCGATAAACACTCCACTCAAAGACCTTGTTTTGATATCGAACTTTAATTAGTAAATCAGAAGAAGAAAAACAATGATTACGAACTACAAATAATACGCTAACTAGATTTTGACCCGCGCTCTGAAGTGCGGATTTTTAGATTATAAAGAAAAAACACAATTTGATATGAATTATCATTTTGAGATTGTTTTACATTATTACGTTACAGAGTCGTATTATATCAAAGAAGGATATTTATTTAGATTTAATTTGCTTATTTGAGATTCTCAATGTATATTTTTTATGTAAATTTCTATCAGGCATATGTACTCTATCCGAACCCAAAAATTTGAACCAAAACTGATCCAAAAATACATATTCAGTTTGGTCAATTTCTAAAACAAAGTACTTATTGGGTATACTTTTGAACCCGCGGGTCTCGGTTAGGTCCGAGTTTTATCTGAAACTCGATCGGCTAAACAAAGTACCCGATTGTTTTGTGTATATTAGGCACATCTGGATATTTAAGATTGGTATTATGGATATTTTTAAGTTAAAAGGTGATGCTATCAAAATTTACTTATATATTTCAGGTATTCAAGTAAAATTTTGGATATTTTCTGTTTTTTAGTTCATATTTTGGGTAAAGTTTTCGGTTATATAAACTATTTAAACTTTTTAGAGTTTTGTTTGAGTTTTCAAAAAATTTCATGTTTCAGGTATTTTTGTGTATTCGGGTATTTCAAATCCTTTCGGGTTTTAAATATTCAAATCGGTCAGACCCGTCATGTAACCAATAATTATAGTTATTTGAATTACGAATCTGAACCAATCCGGAACCAACCCGAATCCGAACTGAAATTTTCAAATATCTAGTTGGTTTAAATGTCTAGGACATAAAAGGAATCGACCCAACTCGGCCCGAAGACCCAAATCTTAAACTTTACTCTCTCTCATTATATTTGATGTGCATTTTATAATATTTTTATTTGTTGAGTTGATAAGACTTAAGATTTATTTAGCATTTTTTTTTAATTTAGTATTGCAGTCCCAAATATATAATCTAATAACATAATATGAAACCTTCTACATTGATATAATTTGTTTTGTTAATAGTGTTGATATTGGTATAGCACTAGTTAATGGTAGATTTTATAAGTTGAAGATCCTATAAAGGTCAATTACGTTTGGTATTATATGTAGATAAAAAAGTGGATCCAAACAAATATTAGAATTAAAAGGGAGATTACAATATATTTCTAAATGTTGGAAAATATTATTTGGTTGCTATATAATAGGAGTTCGGTTATAATATCTAGTTATTAGGTTGGACTAAAAATGAAAGGATGCAACAACCTAAATTAAGTATATTTTTTTAGAATGATTCTCTTTTAATAGTATAGATACATAAACATATATTGATAATGGTAATGCATTAAAAGCTATATGAACTATCATAACATAATTTCGGCAGCCAAAAAAATGTATAGGATTTTGAAATTATAAAAACGTTTTGATCATAACATAGCTTTTAATATATATTTTTTTCAAATATGTGACCACGTTACTGTTCATGTAGTTAACGGTCATTAAAAACAAATTATAATAATACAATAACAATATTTTGGTTTTGGATTTTGAATTTATAAAAAAAAATTGATAATAACTTAATTTTTAATATGTATTTTTTTCAAATATGTGATAACGTTACTGTTCATGTAGTTAACAGTCATAAAAACTATAGTAATACATAAAAATATACAATAATAATATGAGAATTTGTACTCCCTACACACAACATATACCCTATTTGCACTCTATACCCTATTTCCCCCCAATTTTTTTCCCCCCATCATCACCATTTTCCCTCAACTCTATGGTATCTCACTTCTTTTTGGATATTGAGCTAATTTACTCTAATAATATTTTGATTTCGTGGGAAGCCACAATTATATTGACGACATATATTATTGATATAAAAAAATTAATTTGTTTAGGTAAACATGATTTTGTTTGTTACCCAAAAACAACGAAAACATAATTATAATGACCAAATATGATTATTGATATAAAAAACTTTAATTTGTTTAGGTGAACATGATTTTGGATGTTACCCAAAAACAACTAAAAATGAATTCTCTTTTGCAAAGACACGATTCTGTAACTTCTGTTATATAAAAGGATAAAGAAAACATCGATGGTCTAGTGGTAAAAGGGTTGCGGCTGTAATTTCCATCATTTGGGTTCAACTTACGGTGGAATGGACTATTTACAACGTTTGGATTTCCGGCAAAGAGGTGAAAACATCCTTTTTCTACCCAAACAAAAAAAAAAAGAAAACATCGATGGAGTTGTTGCATTATGTTCACACGTGAAGAATGTCTTTGTTTACAATCAAGAGTTGCTGCAAAGCGCACTGAAATTCACATGTCCCCCAAAATCAAATCAATATAAAACAAAAGGAAACAAAAAGTAAAGTAATTATGTTATTTTGTACTCCCCCATTTTATAATAAATATCATTTAGACACATTTCACACATATTAAAAATAATAAAATATACTAATCTATCTTTATTTATTATGCAATTATTTAAATAAAAATAATTTCACTAAACATCTTTTGGTTATTTAAAAGGATAAAAAAGAAATTTATTGGAAAAAACTACATTGAAAATATAGAGTGACAATTATTTTAAAACAAACTAAAAAAAGTTAGAATGAAATTATTTTTGAAACAAATGAAGTATTATATACAAAACTATCAAATTCTTAGAGCACCTTTAACCTTCACGGTAGAACTATCCTACAATTCTTAAAAATTTAAATATAAACATTTTAATTTAAGAAAATCATTCTAAAATCAATTTACCATTAACTGGATGATAAAAGGAAGAAAGTTCTAAAAAATCAGAAAATGTGTGCAAAGAATCAATTCTCTTTCTCTCCTATTTTATCTATAATTTTTAGTTTTTAGAATACCTTATCAAAAATTACCACTGGAACTGTTTTTAAAATTGTGTCTAACATAAAGTTAAAAATGTATGTAATTATATTTTAAATATATTATAATATATTAAATACTATATATTATTTATTGGTATAATATTATCATTTTAGCCAGTTTATAAGATATTTATTATCATTTTAGAAGACCTAAACGGTTGTCTACCATAAAAACTCTATAAATTAATAATGTTGGGATTTCAAAATTTTATTATTTTGTGGAGTTATTAATCTTAAAGAATTTTTTTTTTGGATTTATTATTTTTTAAAATATTTTTAGTGTATAAGACTGAAAATAATATTTCATTTATGATATTATATGTTGGTTAAAATTTATAAAGATATGTTTAACTATTTTTACTAGATTATTGATATATTTTATGTATGGTGATTACATACTATAGAATACTTTATATATAGTTGGATAAATTATAAATAAAATTAGAGATGATATTGATTTTAAAGAAAGATAATCAGAAAAATATTTTGTGCGTGTTTATATAAATTTATATATATTAATAATAATTAAGTTATAATTTTAGTGGAACCATGTATTTACCTAAGAGTTTTTTAAATATTATTATCTTATCAAATTGTATCATGTTTTATACTGGTTTAACTCGAGACCGGATAAATTTATTAATTTATAGTGTATATTAATTTATCTAGAATTTATAGAATCACTACTGTATATAGTTTTTTAGAACACAACTTAAAAAAAACCTTAATTTGCATTATTGGAATAAGACAAAGAAAGAAAGAAAATTAACCCTATCAAAAATAACCGATGGAACTGTTTTTAAAATACACTAGTATCGCGCAAATACATATATAATCTTTCATACCAATTGAATAGAATATTATAACTATAACTAATATTATTTAAAATTTTAATTTCCTACATGTGACATTCATATCAATTACCTAGGAATCTTTAACGAATTAAATTTTAGTTTTGAAAGAACTGGCTCTTAAAAGGAAAACAATGACTTCAATTTTAGAGCATCTTTCTTTCATAAATACCTTTACTAGATAATAATAGTATCAAACAAATAATAACACTAGTTCACTATATTATCCTGTTAGGTGTACATTATCGTGCTTCCACATCGGAGTTGTTAAAATAATCTGTCCGTAAAGTAGTCACGGATACGTGAACCTGATACCTGTTACCCAGTAGTACTATGTATGATATATCAATACTATTAAAACTGAAGGGCTTTTTTTGAGACCACCTTCAAGTTTTGAAGTATTTACAACTTCATGCCACTGAATTATTTTTAAACTATGATTTCAATTAAATTATTTTATTTTTTAAATTTCCTTTTATTTAACCATCCTATTTTTTCGAGTCTTTTTCAACGCCTTTATTTAATTTACCATGTGTAATCTTACTTTTAATCTCTCTCTGCCATCGTAGATGTATTAAAAGATGTATTCACATAAACAATTATACTTTTCAATCTTTCCATTGCTTAAACAATATATTCACGTAAAAAATTGTACAATTAAATCCAGATATCAAGTTACATGAACGATGACATGTTTATTTCATTAACAGAATTCGATTCTGTGTTTGCTTCAACACCATACATAAGGTTTAAAACCATCTTGAACTGCTATAACGCTCTTTTCCATTGCTTAAACAATATATGACAGTAACAAATTGTACATTTAAATTCAGAACATCAAGTACCATCAACGATTACATGTTTATTTTACTACCAGAATTCAATTTGGTGCAAGCTTCACCATTAAACAATATATGTATGGTCGGCGTTATGAATGGTTGAAATACTCATGTTTATATATTTGTATGGTTGCATTTTTAGATGTATAGATTGAGATACAGAAGAACCCCTAAACCCCATTTTTTATATTTATTTCATGAATTTATTTATTAATATTAAGTAGAAAAACTAACAATTGGGTTTAAAAGTACCATCTATGGAATAAACTTTTTCTATACAAAATACCCATATTTTGAGAAAAATACGGGATTAAACCACTTTGAAACATACTGGCCAAATTATTGTATTTGCAAATCTGTTTCAAATGCAATTATTAAAAAATAAGATATATACATAACCAAAAGCAAAAAAATCGGCAAGTAAATTCATTTGGAAAAATATATATACAAAACAATAAGAATAACTAAATCATAAATATCCGGCCAATCATTGTACTTGCATATCTTCAACATATCAATAAGAGAAAATCAAAACAAGAAATCATGAATTTTGGTAACGAAAATATCTATTATAATATACCCAAAAATCTAATTTCCCATTAATTTACTAAACTAACTGCATATATTCTCTAACTGTATTGAATAGGAAAACCTAAATCCACGACCTTTATTTTTCTTATATATACTGTCTTTTAACCTCAAAGCAACACACATTTTCTCAAAACGTTTCTCATAATATGTCTTCCAAGTAAAAGATGGTTTACCTTGATGAGATTAGGCCATGGAAGACGGGTTGGTCGAAGCCAAAGTCACCACACCTGGAAACCATCCAATGCTGGGCTTGGTGAGAGTTTGGAAATCATATTTGGAGACAAAAAGGTAATAAAAACAATAATATGGAAATTCTGTTAAGTCGTCATAGTTTAAATTCCTAAAATTTTGACCAAATGAAACAGTGAATGGATCAAATTAAAACATGTATGGATGTATTCAGTATAATACTTATCTTCGTACTGATTGTTTGTAGTTCCTGAAAATGTATGTGTTTTAAATCAAATTATTTTTTAATCTTATAAAAGACAAAATACATTATATTTCAATATACTAATAATTGACAGTAACAGTATATATTCTTTCATTCAATACGCACCTGTGAATCTGTGATAGTTTATATATCTATCAATGTTTAATGATACAAACTTTTTCATTTGTAGAGATGTTTGTGAACTCCCGTTGCAAACCTCACAATAAAAATAAAAGTAATATATTTTTTTGAAAAATCAGAAGAAATTACAGGTGAATATGTAAATATTTAAGTTTTAGAGAATATGTGAATATTCCTTTTAATGAAAGTATAATATATTTTATAAATATTTATTTAATTTCTTATGGTATAAGAATCTACAATTTTAACAAATGGGACTATTTATTTGTATACCTTTATGTTTGTACGGCTTACACTTTAAAGTTCCATTTTACTGTCATCGCAACAAGTTCCCATCTCATCGGAATAAGAAAGAAAATCATCGGACCCAACTTGCAAAACAGATTTAAAAAAAAAGTTAGATCTGAAAATACAAATTATATTTAAAAGAAATGGATGAAGAGACAAAAAAAGTAACATTGGAATTACCTTTTACGGATCGGATGGAGATATACTTTCGGAGATTCCATCTTCTTCTGTTTAACCAAGAGGAACCAGCAGTTAAGAAAAAAATGTTCTTTTATTTCTTCTGACGAATGAAACCTGAAAAAAAAAATGTAAATCGGTTCATCTAATGGGCTTTTGGTAAATATGTTTTAATTAAAAATTCTTAAGTAAACCTGTTATTAATGGTGGATTTACGAACATGAAGACAAACCTTTGGAGTTTTTTGTCTGTTGAATCAGCTCACCACGATTTGAACTTCGATTATATTTAAGCCATCGGAGAGACATGCAAAAAAAAAGAAGCTTTCTGTAAGAATTGATTCGAGTCACCTCTCTGTCAAGGATGAAGAAAATAAGAGTAACAATGGGTAACCTTGGAGATGAGACTGAGTCGATTCGTGGAAGACACATATCGTTTGTTGGTTCAATCGCTATTAGAGAGTTTGTTTTTTTTTTTTTGGAAAACGAAAAGCTGTCTGAAAATGGCAAAAATATATGGTCTCTATCATGTAAAAGCTATAGAATTTGTGTGGGCTTGGGCCGATTTTATTGAATTCCTTATGTAACAGAATTTGCTTAACATAAATATCTAAATAACAGCCCATCTTGATAATTTTATGAGCTTAAATATAGTTAAGCCACTTTCTGGCCCATTTAAAAAACAAACCACAATTATGTGCAAATAAAAATAATTAAATTATAATTAAGTCAACATTATAATGTATTAATAATATAAACATTAATTTTTCTTAAAAAAACTATAACATTTTTTCAAATTCATTAAAGATAATATACAATAAAGATAATTCCATTATGAATATAAAACAAACAATATAATGGTTTATTTATAGTTATATAAAATGTATATAAGTATAATTATTAATTTATAATTTGAATTGGATGATATATTTACGTTACATTTTTCAAAAAAAAATTATTATCTTATTATTTTATCGATTTGTGTCATATTTTAAACCGGTCCAACTTGGGACCTCAAAATAATATTGATCATACTATATTCCCAAGTTAAACTTTACCTTAATATAAATATTATAATGTGTTCAAAATAATTTATGTATAATTTAAAATCCGAAAGGAATAAAAATTATAGTTTACCTTGACTTTGAAGTTAATAAATAAGAAATCATATATACTATTAAAGTAGATTGATATATTATCATTATGTCAAAAACTTAGACAATTTTCTCAATTGTGTGCTTGATTTAAAATTACACATTAAGAAATATAACCTCCTATAAATACAACCCAAACATAAATATTTTCATATAATATTATATAAAAGGATACAATACCCGCGCTTTGAAGCGCGGGTCAAAATCTAGTATGTACTTACGACACAAGACCAAACCATAAGAAAATCTCTCACCATCTAGATTACTTTTTGCTAAACTTTTTTTTTTTTTGATCAACTTATATCACGATTACTTTTTGCTAAATTATATTACTCTCACCATCTAGATTACTTTTTGCTAAACTAATAATCAAATATATCACGTGTGCTAAATTATTTAACTCAACCAATACATAATTTCATGTTTGGTTAGGTGCATAATTCAATTCTACAAACCACTCCATCATGTGATTCGCATTACATGATGCAAAATACTATATATCAGGTTAGGTGATCATTATGCTTGCGTTTTTTTTTACAGTAGAGTTGTTATGATTTTTCTTAAAAGTAGGATCAAACAGATCGTGTTGTCACGATCATCCAGTATGGATCCAATGGTAATATTTGTTAAAGGGAATGAGCTCAACTGAATTGGCCGTGGTTCACATTGAGAATGTCATTTTCTACATACACATACATATAACAATAGCAAAAGGTGTAGCTACAATATTTTAGTGGTTATTTGATATATTGGTCATTTATGGGTTTCCATGAGTGTATAACTACCATTTAGTCATATATATTTAGTTAATTTAGTTATGAAATCGTCATTTAATAATTCATCATAATTATTAAATAGCCACCAAATATTTCACAACTAACTTGTGATTTGTGTATAATTTCTTAAAAATAATTTCTATTTGTTTAAAATAATTCCCTGGATTAACCTATGAAAAATAACCAAATATTCAATTCAAAATTAATATATGCATTGACCAAAAGACTTTCCAGAATATTTTTTTCGGTGGAGAATACTTCTTCAGAAGTATTCTACACTAAACACATCTGAAAAATTGAAATATTATACCTAGATTAAGTGAAAATTTGTTCTTACCTTCGAAGTACTCATAACTTCTTAATGAAAAGTATTCACTCATTATTAAACAAAGCCATCAAAATTGAGTAAATTTAATGAAAACATAAACATAAAACCTAAAAATTTTAGTTTTAAGGATGAAATACGAGAGGATATAAAAGATAAATGATTTATATATGTAAGAAATAAGATAAAAAGATGTATAAATTGATTTATATACAATTAGAGGTTTTTGTTATTAATGGTGGCTGCTGTAAAGACACTGGTAATTTTGTAATAAGTGTGGAAGATGAGAGTGTTTGAGTAAAATTATCAAAATTCAAAAATTAAAAATTAAAAATTAAATAAATAATGACATTTTTTGTGAATTAGTTGAAGTTTTAAGATGAACATGACCAAAAAAAAAAAAAAATTAGTTTTATGTTTGACAACAAATATTTGATCATCTTATAAAGAAAGCCCGCTTGCAAAGCACAAAATTATTTTTAGTTACAATATGATTTGATAAATTATAATTCCTGAAGATAATTTATGTGATTTCTTTTAAGTTTTGTATATATTTCATATATATATAATATTTTTAGATATGAAAATCTATTTATTTAACTCGTCTTAGATTAATTATAATTTTTATTATCTAACACTGAAATGAAGTAATTAATCATATATTATACTAATTAATTCTTGTGTTCATGTTCTTATAATAGAAATGAGTTGGTATGTTTGTTGAACTCATATTATACGTGATAAATATTTTCATGTTTCATATAATAGTCCGCAAAATTTTGTAAAAATAAAATGTCAACTGTAATCAAATCTACCATATAATCAAATATTAATAAATATTTCAGTTGCATGAAAGGAAAGTAAAGTAAGATAAGGTAATGCAAGACATGATCAGAGAAAACTAAAAAGGCTAAAAAAGCTTAGGAATGCAGCTCTGTATTTGCATGGTTTTAAGTACAATGTTTAGTGATTTTCTTTGTGTAATACATCAAATGTTCCTTTTTATTTGACTGGCAAGTATTCTTTATTCTTAGTTACCGCAGAACTGGATTATCTTTGTCGTTGTGATTTTCAAGTTCTTGCCAGTTAGGCAAGGTCGGCCTTGAGATTTTGGGATCATGTGGTAATGTCGATGTAATTTTCTTTTTTTACAAATTTGGGGGTCTAAATTTTATTTTTTTAAGAGCTTATGTCAATATAGTTTTCTTCAAAATTTTTTAGGTCATGTTACAAATTTTTCACTTAACATGGCCCAGGACCAACTCTGCAATTAGGTGATCCACGAGCTGATTACCATAATCCGATCACATAAAACACATGCACTTGTTCTAATCTAGTGGATTTAATAAAAAAAACAAGATTTAGCATCATATATTAATCATCTAATCATATTTATCTGCTTAGCCGACAATTCATAATACTAATTGCATGAAAGCAAAGTAAAATTAAAATAGGATAATGCAAGATATGATTAAAGAACACTAAATGGTTTAAAAGTTCAATAAATAAAAGATAATGCAAGACAATATTAAAGAAAATTAAAGTAATATGTTTTAAAACTTCAGTGAATAAAAGATAATGCAGGACATGATTAAAGAAAAGTAAAGTAAATTATTTAAAATTTCACTAGATAAAGATTTCAAGATCTAGAAACAACTCTTTTTTTTTTCTAGAAACAACTTAAAAATTGTGCTTGAGGTAAAAGAAGAAAAAGAATATTAAAACTTAGGTTTAGACATGTCACTACAAGAAAACAGGGGGATTCTGATGGCCGAAATAGTCAAAAATTCGTCGGAATAGGCCTATTCCGACGAATTTCTGACGAACCCGTTCGTCGGTATCATTTCGTCGGAAAAAAGGATTCGTCGGAATTTCGTCAGACCTTCCGACAACTTTCTAACGAATACCAAGAAACGTCATTCTGACGAACTTCCGACGATATTCCGATGCGGACACACGAGACCAGAGTTCATCGGAAAAACTATATACCGACGGAGAAAATCCTCGGAAAATACCGACGAACCGAGTCCTCGGCAAATACCGACGAATTGAAAGCGTCGGACTATACCGACGAACCATGTCCTCGGAAAATACCGACAGACTATGGTTTGTCGGAATTTCCCGACGACCCTTGGTTCGTCGGTATTGTCCGACGAACCAGTGTCCGTCGGTATGTTCCGAGGACTTGGTTCGTCGGTAAAGTCCGACGCCTTCAATTCGTCGGAATATATCAATTTTAAATAAGAATTAATTTTGCATTTTTATATATATTTTTATATTAAAAATTAATTAATAAATAAATAAAATCTGAAATTTAAAACTAATAATATTATAGAATTTAAATTCATACAAACCGAAATAGAAAAAAATATTCAGAAAGTTTAAAATTCATGCAAAACGAAATAAAAAAAAAATATTCAGAAAGTTTTAAAAAGCAGAAAAAAACTAAGAACTCGAAGACATCAAACAATCTAGCTTCTGCGTTATCTCGGCGTTGAACTTCTTCTGGGATGCCAGCTCAGCAAGGATAGTGGCATTCTCCGAACGGATAGTGGCATTCTCAGAAAGGATAGTGGTGTTCTGCTCCTCCAATGCCCCAATCCGTTCATCTTTGTCATGTAGCTCCTCGAGAATCATGGGATCGGCATACGGAGCTTGCGAAGAAGATGCCGGATACGAAGAAGCACGGCGGGCCAACCCAACTAAACGGCCTTCTTTCTTTTTAGGAACCGCCTACAAAAATATTTAAAGTTAGTAAATAGGGACAAATTAGTAATCGACATTATAAAAAAAATATATTAATAAAAAAAATTACCTTTACAACCATCTCATTTATTTGCAATAGGGACAATTTGGTTGAAGCTCCCGTAGAATCGCCGTCATCAGAGAGAGGCTGAGATTGAGATGCTATTTCAGCTTCCACCAAATCAACGACACCTTTGATCACGAGGTCCTGAATTTGACCCGTCTTCTTGTTAGTGTGAGCCACCTTAATGAGTTGGAGACGATCAACGGGATTACCGTCATTTTCTTCGATCTAAAAAACCGCCATTATTAGCCAAGGAATATATAAAATATTTATTTAAAAAATATAAAGATAAATAATAAAAAAAACTTACAAGTTCATCCTCCTTAGTAGACATAGAACAAGCGCCGAGGTTGTGCACATACATACCTTTCCCGCCACGATCGCTCTTCCGGTTCTTGGAGTTCCTAGAAGACGTCTCTGCAGTTTCTTCCTTCTCCCAATGAACTATCAACTGCTCCCACACCGTCCCGTTGATGAACCGTGGCCTCTTTTTCTTCTGCCAAACTGTCTTCCACGCGTTTATCTGCTTCGTATAAGAGTCCATGGCCTTTTCGTTGAATTTCTTACGGACTGTTTCCGTGAGATCGGAGTGCCAGTTGAACTCTTACTACAAAACAAACATAATTTAATAAGTAAATATATTAAAAAAAAATGTAAATACTTTAAAAAAATGAAGAGTTTACCGCAAACTGACGAAACTACAACTCTCGTTCTTCGGAAGGAATCACACTCCACTTTGAATATCCAAAACGAAGCATGGAGTACATCATCTGGTTGATGCTCCTGCTAATGCCATTTCTCGACTTGGTGAACCTTTAAAAAAATACAAGTTAACAAGTTAATTAATGGAAAAAAACATAATGCTACAAATAAAAAAAAATACTAACCAAGTTCTATGTCCTCGTCGTGGGTTGGGATGGAGAACCGGGAGATGCTCTCGACCTGGTTGCTGAACCAATAGATCAACTGGCATGACCCCCGGATCCTGTTGAGCAGCAGCAGGAGGGGCAGCGGGAGCTGGAGCGGGAGCTGGAGCGGGAATATATGCGGGAACCGAGTTCTGTTCGTGAGACGATCCCGATGCACGGGAACTGCTCACCGAACTACGTCGAAGACGGGCTGCGGGGCGGGGTACATCTCGGACCTAAAACAAAATTAATACATCAAAAATCTTTTCAAATCATTTCTATTTTTAATGTTTTCGTTTATATAATTACAAAAGGTTTTATAAATATTTTAAAAAACAATTAAACCTTTTATTATACATAGTTTATTACTGGAAACTTATAAAAAATTATAAAAAATTTAAAAAATTTTAATATACATGATTTATATATATATATATGTATACAAAATTAAATTTTTTTTATAAATATAGAAAAATGTTGTTAAATATTTTTAAAATTTTTAAAAAACGTTTTATTATACATAGTTTATTACTGGAAACTTATAAAAAATTATAAAATTTTTTATTATACATGATTTATATATATATATGTATACAAAATTATAAAAATTTTATCAATATAGAAAAATGTTGTTAAATATTTTTAAAACTTTTAAAAAACGTTTTATTATACATAGTTTATTACTGGAAACTTATAAAAAATTATAAAAATTTTTATTATACATGATTTATATATATATATGTATACAAAATTATAAAAAAATTTATAAATATATAAAAATGTTGTTAAATATTTTTAAAATTTTTAAAAAACGTTTTATTATACATAGTTTATTACTGGAAACTCGAAAAACGTTTTTAAAAATCAAAAAACATTTTAAAAATAGTAAAACGTTTTGAATTTTAACAAAAACACAAAATAATTCCAAAAAAAACTAAAACAACAATCCAAACAACAATCCTAACTTATATATCCTAAACTATCCATTCAATCCTAAATATTTCAATCAAACAACCTAAAATCCGAGATCTAACTTCCAAAACCCTAAAAAATTGAGATAAGACAAGGTTGGGATGATTCTTACATGATTTGGGATTTGGGGAAGAGATATGAGGGTGAGAAGAGGATTCGCCGGTGATGGGAGCTCGAGAACGGTCGGAATCGCCGTGAAAGAGAGAGAAATCGCGGAGAGGATTGAGAGAGAGGCGGAAATAACGAAGAAGGAAGAAGAAGGGTAATTATATTTAACGTTTCCGATGGACATGGGTTCGTCGGTATTCCGTCGGTACATTAAATATATACCAATTGGCGGTTCGCAAAAATTTTCACGCGGTTTGGTTTTTCCGGGTAAATTGAAATTCCGACGGAATTAGTTTCCGTCAGTATATTCCGACGGAATACTGACGACCATTTTCGACGGAATTCCGACGACTTAGTGTTTAAGGGTTGGTTACAAGTTTCTAAATGCAAAATCCAAATTTTTGAAAATATATATAGTATTTGCATAAGGATTTAAGAATAAAAATGTTTTTATAATACGATTTTACACAACAACATTTTTTGTAGTGTAAGATTAGATGAATATGATTGTATAAGTATATGAGTGTTAAGATGAGATGAGATGATATGCATACATAAATATTTTAATGAGTTGTTATATTTGAACGGTTGCGATCTAATACTATACTAAACACTTATTATGTGTTATTTTCATAGTTTTGGCATATAAACTTATAGATTTTTATGTCTGAAATTTTTTAGAAACACATGTCCTCGGTAATTCGTCGGAATATACCGATGACATTCCGACGAACTTGTCATGTTCGTCGGAATGTCGTCGGTATATTCCGACGAATTACCGAGGACATTTCCAAACTTCAATGAAACTCTTTGTTGTCGCTATGTCGTCGGTATTTTGCGAGGGATTTCCGACCGACCAATAAAAAAAAAAAAAAACTAATCAGAATCTTCTGAATCTTCATCAAACTCCCCAACCTCAGCTTCTGGCTCCGAATGTACAACAGCATTAAGTCCAAACTCAGTCAAATCCTCAACGAGTTCAACATTTGCCAAATCTTCAACTGCCTGGGCGTTGCTGGTAGACTCTGGTTACAATGGTTCATCATCATCAGAACTTCCATCCACTCGTCCTCTTAGGTTAACATCCACACGATCACAGATATCGACTAAATCCAACCTTGACTTCAAATTATCCTTCGTTTTACCTTGGATGTTAAGGACTGTGTTCATCAGATTGTCGAAGAAGTTCTTCTCAATATGCATGACATCTAAATTATGCCGCAATAGATGACTCTTCCAATATGGCAGATCCCAGAAAATACTCTTTTTGTGCCAGTTATGTAGCTCTCCAACCGCACTGACTCGAATGTTTTCATGTCCACCTACATCTGGCGTCCTTTCTGCATCAAAATCCCTAAACTGCTTCAACAAATCTTTCCCACTAACTTCCTCAGGTGGACCATCAAACGCCTGCTTGTTCTTCGTAAACGAAGGCTTACTTCTGCGGTATGGATGATCAGGTGGTAGAAATCGTCTGTGACAGTCAAACCAACACGTTTTCCTTCTGTTCTCTAGTTGGAAAGCATCTGTGTCATCTTGACAATATGGACATGATAGCCTCCTATGTGTTGTCCATCCAGATAACATACCATATGCTGGAAAGTCACTTATTGTCCACATAAGTACTGCCCGCATCTGAAAGTTTTCTTTGCACGAAACATCGTATGTCTCAAAACCATGCGCCCACAGTTGTTGCAACTCATATATCAGTGGTTGAAGAAACACATCTAGTGATCTTTTAGGATGATCTGGCCCGGGGACGAGAATTGAGAGAAACAAAAACTCTCGTCGCATGCACAAGCTCGGAGGTAAGTTGTACGGTGTCACAATAACTGGCCATAGAGAATAATGTCTTCCATGCTTTCCAAACGGGCTGAAACCATCAGTAGATAATCCAAGATAAACATTTCTTCCTCTTCCGCAAATTCTGGATATGTTGACTGGAAATGTTTCCAAGCCTTCGCATCTGAAGGATGTCTAATCTCACCATTTGTGGAATGCTCTGCATGCCATCTCATTGCTTTTGATGTGCGCTCACACTGATACAACCTCTTCAATCTTTCCGTCAAATGCAAATATCACATTCTTTTGAACGGGATCGGAACTCTTCCCCTCGTCTCCTGATAACGAGGTTTCCCACAAAATTTGCATACATTCCGTGTCTCATCCACTCTCCAGTAGATCATGCAGTTGTCAATACATACATCTATCACTTCGTACGGTAGTTGAAGACCGGCAACAAGTTTCTGAACCTCGTAGTATGAACCCGGTGCAAGGTTATCCTCAGGTAGAATATCTTTGACAAAATCAGTAATCGCATCCATACATTCTTCAGCCAAATTATAGTCTGTCTTAATACCCATTAATCTAGTTGCAGATGATAAGACTGAATGACCATCTCTACAATTTTGATATAAAGGATGTTTTCCTGCATCCAACATGTCAAAAAATCTCCTAGATTCGGGATTTGGTTATTCCCCTCTATAATGATCATGTACCATCTGCTCAGTACCTATACCATAATCTATATCCGTTCTAGATTCTTCTAACCTAATATCAGGCTGAAGTTCACTAACAGGCTGAGGTTCGCTAGTACTACCATATTCATAACCAGTTTTCCCATGAAGGTACCAAACTTTATAATTACGTGAAAACCTTTTCATATACAAATGAGTCCAAACATCAAATTCTTTTATAACCTTATTATTATTGCAAGTAGAGCAGAGACATCTTAACATACCATTTTTTGCATCCGGTTGCTGTTGAACAAGCTTCATGAATTCTCCAATCCCTTTAACGTATTCTTCCGTAAGCAAATTGGTGTTGGGATCCAAATGAAGTTTATCCATCCACGAACGATAATAAGCTCCTGAAGACATGATTTTCATGGAATTGTTATGACTAAAGAGAAAGAAGAGAGAATGAAGTGAGAATGAGTTGAATGAGGAGGGGTTGCATTTATAGGAAATTGCTTACGGCCATCCGACGACTTTCCGACGGAATTCCGACAGATATAAAACAGTCCGTCGGAATTCCGTCGGTATTTTCCAATCTCAAACGGCTATAAAACGGTCATATATATTTATCGGCAACGGTCACTTGGTTCGTCGGAAATTTGTCGAAAAATGCCGACGGAATACCGATGACCGTAACGGTTATATCTGTTAATCGGAATGTCGTCGGAATTTCGTCGGAATTTTCCGACGAATTTTCGACGCTTACAGAGGTTATATGTTTTATCGGAATATCGTCGAAAAGTCGTCGGAAAATTCCGACGAGCCTTGTTTTCTAGGAAATTCGTCGGAATTGGCCGACGGAATTCCGACGACTTCAAATTTTTTGTTTTCGTCGGAAATCGGTCGGAAATCCGTCAAAAACTTCCGACGATTTTGGAGTCCGTCGGAATCTCCGTCGGAATTCGGCGTGTTTTCTTGTAGTGTGTTTTTAAACTATTTATAGTAAATTGGGTTAATCCAAACAAACTGGGTCAGACACTTACTTCGTTCTTCTTCACTGAGCTCCAAGAATACCTACATGACTTAGTCATAATATATATACACAATGCATGATTTACATCCTAAGAGTTCGAAGATGTATGTAAATACATATAAATCAACGTTCAAATGCAATGTGTATCAGTGTATGCCACAAAATGATGCAGAATGAAGAAATAATAAGAGAAAATACATGCCAAACTTACAATCAGGTCAAAATTTTATTGGATCAATCAGACAAATTTTAGGTTCAATTAATTTCACTTGCGTTAGAGCAATGTGCATTGACGCTTTGAAACCATCTTTTTATCAAGAAACTTTGATATCATATTAGTTTCATGAACTATCAATTAGCATACTTTGGCAATTAGTAAATTAGTTTATGTCTTATTTTATTTTTAACCACAGAAAAGTTTATGTCTCTTTTATATATACTAGAGATTCTAACCGCGCTACGCGCGGTTTATATGTTTTAAATTTTGTATGTGAATTTTACATTTTATATTACATGTAATTTTATAACTTAGTATAATTTATGTGAATTTCTTTGTTATTTTTGGAAGCGAATTCAATAATTTTAATTGAAAAAATATAAATTTTATCATAAATAAATAAACAGGAAGAAAATAATTCCCTTATAATGTACTTAAATATCATTATAGATGATGTTATTAATGTGAGTGTTCCAAAAGAGAGAAGAAGATTATGTTTTTTAATGTAAAATCATTTTTTGAATGTTGGAATATATCTGAATCCATTTTTAATATGTTTTATGGTGTAATATTGAATTTAGTAAATTAAATTTAATAATTTGTAACAAATTAGAAGTATATGAATTAATATACGGAGGCAGTTGACAAAAAAAAGAATAAGGGATAGGTTAACCAAACTAATCCAAAGACTGTTTCTTTTTTTGTTTAAACTAAAAAGTGGTTTGTAGATTTATTTCGACTTGAGCTTGGCTTATATCATATAAATTAAAATTTTATATAGTGATTATTGGTTCATTTTTAATTAAAACAAAGTAAAAATAAGTTAACGATAGGAGTGAAATTACAAATATTAAATTATCATTATGAGAATATAAATATTAAATTATGAGAATATAAATTTAAAATCAAATAACAAAAAATAGTATATAAATAAAAATATTAAAATATGTTAGCATAATATTTGATTCATTTTTGTTATATTTCTTTTGTTTTTTTTATGATTTAAAAATGTTAACTTATTATAGCTTAATTTTTTAATACCGATATCATTGTCTTTTCATATAAAATTTAGACATATTTGTAAGGAAAAAATATTGATTGTTTGATTAATTTTTGTTTCTTCCTTTAAAAGTA
The DNA here is from genome assembly GCF_020379485.1 of Brassica napus. Lineage (NCBI taxonomy): Eukaryota > Viridiplantae > Streptophyta > Magnoliopsida > Brassicales > Brassicaceae > Brassica > Brassica napus. Next base: position 28,395,906 of record NC_063436.1, on the reverse strand, counting down.
CGTCAATGGGGAATGGATATTTTCTGTTTATAAAAATGAAAATGTTTTATATAGTCTTCTTCCTCTATTGCTATGTGATCATTTTAAGTGTTATGCATGTAGTATTTCAAAAACAAAATTGTATTTATATATTTATGTTTGATCTGTGGTTAATTTTTTGATTTTTGATGTTTTGTTTACATAATTTTTATTTTTTATAGATTCTAGTTTTTTTATGAGTGAATGCAGAAATGATGTATAGAAGTTGTGCGCTACTGATTTTTTTGTGTTTTGGTTGTAGTTAATTTAAGGGAGTGCATATTTTTGGTAGATATTAAGTGTAAAATTAATTTTCTTCAACTTTCTTTTTAAGGAATTGATACCACTATTAAATACAGTTTTCATATGTTTCTTAATTTTATTTTTTTTCTATTTTACCACTATTTTCATTTTTTATATTGAGTAAAAAATTTATTTAATTATTTTTATTATATATATATATTCAAAGTATGTTAATTTGTGGGCAACTAATTTGCTGTTTTTGTTTGCCATAAGTTATCTGAATCTAAACTTTCTTTTTTTTCTTTTTAAAACACTTTATTTTAAAACACAAACTTTCTTTCTTGTTTTAGTTTAAATGTTGGTCTAGTGAACTCTTAAGATGGATTGGTGGAATCTTCTTGATGAATAATCCGAAGTAAACAATTGGATTATTTTTGACAAAAATAATTGAAAGGTTGTATGGGTAATAAATGAGGTCTCAAAGTTTTAAAATTTTTAGTTACTTTATAGAGATATAAATTTAAGACTTATTCTTGGGTTCACTCCCTAGGGTTTAGAGGTTCACCCACCAATAGGATTGTGTTATTTCATATTCGAAATTTTTTAAAAGAGGAAACAAAATATTTTCTCAAGATATAAGTTATATTATATTTTTAAAATAAAAAGGTAAAAATAAATAAATTAAAAAAAGTAGTAATTAAAAAAATATATTTTTAACGTCCTCAGAAAAATACTAAACCCTAAATCCTAATCCCTAATCCCTAAACCCTAAATCATAAACCCTTGGATAAACCCTAAATCCTTGGATAAATCCTAAACTCCAAATCAAAAACACTAAACACTTAAGGGTTTAGGGTTTAGGGTTTTAGGATTTAGTGTTTTTGATTTAGAGTATGAATTATTCAAGGGTTTAGAGTTTGCCCAAGGGTTTATAGGGTTTATGATTTAGGGTTTAGGGATTAGGATTTAGGGTTTAGTGTTTTGCTGACGACGATAAAAATATATATATTTTTTAAATTCGTTTTTCTCTAACTACTATTTTTTAACCTTTTTATTTAAAAAACATAATATATTTTGACAATATTTTGTTTCCTTTTCTAAAAGATATCGAAATTGAAATAATGAAATTCTATTGGTTGGTGAACCTAGAGGTTCACCTTAGGGGGTGAACCCAAGAATGACTCTAAATTTAAATCAGTTAACAGAATTGAATTTTCGAGTTATAAAATAGATAAAATCATTGTAAATATTATGTTAATGGCTGAAATCATATGGAGCCGCCAAGTGAATATTATTTATTTTGTTGAAAATGAAAGAAAATTATTGAAATAATTTATTTAAAAATCATGTAAAGTATCGATGAGTATGGCTTTCTAACCATAACAACCCATTGTCAGGAACTCATAGTCCCACTTCCTTTGGAGCTACTTGGCTACTACCAAAAACAAAATTTATGTATTTAGTTGTTTTTCTAAGCTATTGTTTATTTTTTTGTAAACTAAATGTTGTAATAGAAAACATAGTCTTCATAAAAACATATTATTCATAAACCTAAATATATATTAACATTAGGGGATTAATTTCTATTGATAATATATTATTTATTCTAAAACTTTACAAAATTAGAACTATATAAATATTATTTATATTAATATTTTATTTCTACCAAATTACTTTACACAATTATTATTATTATATTATTTATTATACAAAAATTAATAGAATATTGAACTATTTTATTCGGCTTATAGCATCAAAAGTTATTAAAATTTTTAAGCACGGTTGTAGATACACATACATATGTGTCTGACCGAAAAACACATACTAATCCGCTTAAATGACCAATTTGTCAAAGAAGTTGTATCACTTTGCTCTGAATTTTTCCAATCTGATTTCTCTATGCTTTTGAGTTTTCCCACAGTGCAGGGTTATGACACGGATTCCGGTCTTATCCAGATCTTAGCAATAGAGTTGGAGTTTTTTTTGGTGTTAACAAAAACAATGGTGGTTTTAATGCCAAGGAGAAGTTTCTTGAATCTAAAAAACTTCTCAGATTCTTTCACCATAATCATGTAGCCTTTCCTGCAGTACCAGGATGGCAACAATCATTTCTTCAAGTACTTCCAATCTAGCTGCTCACTAAAACGAATCTTCTATTGTCTAATATTTCTTCAAGTCAACCAGGGGCAAAGCTAGTAAGGAGAGAGGGTGTGCACATGCACGGATGCACCCATAATATTTTCAAAAAAATGGTGTGTTACTGAGCCTAATTTCATATATACACATATTGTTACTGGTAATTTTACACTTTGTCCACCCAGTGAAAAATCAGTTTGGATTCACCACTGAAGTCAGCAGAATATCTTAAATAGTGATGCTTCCTTTCAATGAGCACAATTATATTTCAATCGATTACCTAATCCACATCGCATTGACTCCACTAAAACTAAAACATGCTTGAGCTCCTAACATGTTAACATCATAGTTTACAAAAGGTTTGAGAAACTGTAACGTTAGATTTAAGACTTATCCTAAATAACATAAAAAGTTTGTTATAACACTCGCTGAGGTCACTAAATAAGAAAACAAATAGTAAAGTTTGGTAACATGAAAGGTTTGTTGTAAGTTCTTATAATATTAGTATTTTGTATGCAATTAATTTATTTTCAAGAATATAATTAGTTTCTTATTTGGAAATAGGGAACTATTATCTTTTTTTTTACAACTTGATGAAATGGTCAAGAAAGATATTCATCTGAACCAACTTCGTAACCATAAATAATAACAACTATCTAATCTCACCTTGTTTAGAAACACATCATGACAGGTCATTTGGTGTCTTATTCTTCTTGTTCACTTGTGACGTTGATATTTCTTGTGCAGCCGAAAACATGCTCAAAACCTCATTAAAAAAAAAGGTTAAACACACCTACTTCTCAAATCATAAAGTAGATTTGTTTTTCAAACAACCTAAAAGTGTTTATGATATTAAGATCAAATTCAAAATTTGAAGCTTTCTTTAAGACGTTGGCTGCTCCTTTTCCTTGTAGAGAGCTGAGATTGAAACAACAGAAACCCTGGAAACCTTGTACCTAACTCCATAAATATCTCCCACAGCATGACTTTTATGACCAAATCCAGAAATAAAGACCACGTCTTGCAAACATTAGCAAAAGATGATTCAACATTCGACAAAACTAATTCACGTTTAATAAATTGCTTACAAAGGCTTTTGATTCAACTTACATTTGCCTCATGTGTTTAAAACAACCATCTTGCGGGCTAAAGCAATATTCTTCGTGCTGTTATTGATAGGTTGTACTCTAGCACTGCTTAGACTCGATTTCTCTGCATATTCAGACACAGAGACTCACTCATCAACACCACTGTCCACACTAAAACTAAGCAGATAAAGAAGCCAATGAATATATAGCTCTTACATTTTCTGACGGACGGTTCCTTTTGCATGAAAATGACCCAGAAAAAGGCTTTTTTCCTTCGATTTCCTATAAACGGAACAATGAAAACAATCATTTATCTTGGAGTTTTAAACTGGGAACTTGAAGAAGTAGTAAAAATTAGTACCCGATGTTGGGGTTGTCAAAGAAGATTGTTAACTTTTGCTTGTCCAGTCTAATATTTTTAGATTGTCCTCCAGTAACCCATGAGGAAGTGAGGAAAGTTTCCACCTTGTGATGGTCATAAATAACTCACCGTGGAGACAGAATGTGTAATCTAGGGCAGCTATTCAGGAAGAGAATAATTAAACACAGATTTCAAGTCCGAAAAATGCTTGATCACAACTTTGGAGCAAACAAATTAAAGGAAAAAGAATCAGAGCTTACATGGAGCTGGCTCCTTGTTCTATTGGCAATAGGAGTTTTATATTCGCGGGAGTACTACTTCCATCTAAGAACAACATTCTGTTCTTGTTTGATTTGTCCTCGCTAGCCATAGTTTCATGCTTGGCTCTCTTCATACAAAGTCTCGCAAACATGTTGTTCACAACCTTATCCTTTCTACAAACATATAGAAGTACAAAACATTAATGATTGATCCTGCAATCATGACTTGAAGCACCATTAGAGAAGGTATTCTATGCCTGAATCCACCTTTGTATCTCAGTCCATCTATTCTCATACACTCGTTGTGCCTAAAAATCACACATGAGCTCAAATGTCAAATATAAACCAAACACAAAATATGAAATCTTATCCATATATGATGAAGTTTATAAGTGAATTATACCTCACACAAAAGCATAGCTTCTTCAGAAGAAAAACATCCTCACTTGAAATCTGAGTTTATGTATGTATATCATCTGTTAGCAAAAGATCCATAGCTATTAAAGAAAACTCTTGTGGTTCTAACATAACACATAAATCTTTTGATTACGGTAAAAAAATTAGCATAATCATTTATATCAGTTTGATTAAAACTGATCGACGAATCTTCTTGACGATCTCTCCGTCAACGGAAACTTTACCGGATATTCTCGACGTATTGATAACGGTGTGAGACGTCATGTGGTAAGAACCTGGATGATGATGGTTCGGCGGTGAAGGAGGTTCGACGGCGACTGAGCTTTTACCGGGGGAATTGCAGTTTCGATTTGACGGTGGCGGAGTAGATGTAGAGATCGTGCAGTTAGGTTTAGACAAAAGATTTCAGAGTAGGTTTTGATTTTGGGTGGATTTAGGTTTATACATAGTTTTATATAGGAGAAGGATCAAGGGGGGAGGTGGAACCAAAAATTCAGAATGGTTTTAAGATCACCATTGATTGAGAAGGTTACGCAAAACAAAAAAAAATTCTAACATCGGTGAAGATGAAGTGGAAGAGTCAGAGAAAAACTCAGAAACGTAAAATAATACATGTTCCGTTTTCTAGATGGGCTCTGATGGGCCAGACTGATAATTTTCATAAAAACAAAACCCACTATATTTCTGTCATATATGACGTGTCAAAAAAGACTATTCTGATTGGATAATTTTTTAAGAAGACGTGGCATGCTTCTCTGTTGAGTATATCTTCCTTTTATTATTGTTAGATCATATTATTGCTTAATGTATAATCTCATTTATGATGCGGGACATTCCTAAAAAAAACGAAAAATGATCACGCTAATTTAGCCAACAAACATATGAACGTAACATTGTCATTACGTGCTCAAGACTAAATTAAATTCATACACAATCTGTGACCAGAAAAAATTCCTGCAAAAGCGGCTGTGAATAAGAATGTCACTCTCTCTCGTAAATAAAAGATGTTGCAATGGTATTCAAAAAATGAGATTTAAGACCAGAAACCAAATAAAGGCATCAGTCAGTCATTGTTGGTGGTAACTAGCGCCAACAACGTGAAAACGAAGAGGACGTTCATTTAATATTTAAAATTCGCTATATAAACATCATACGGATGTTTTATAGTAGACAGTCTAAACTAGTAAGAAATGGCAAACCAAACGAAACTGATCTTGCCTCTATTACTCGAAAAGAAACCACTTGAGCTTATTAAACCCTCAAAACACACTCCTTCTGAAACTCTCTCACTTTCTACTTTGGACAATGATCTTTTCAATGAAGTTATGTACGCAACGATTTACGTTTTCGAAGCCAACGAAAAGAACCGAACTGATCCTGTCCCTTTGCTTAGGAAGGCTTTGTCCGAACTTCTTGTCTACTACTATCCCCTTTCAGGCAAGCTCATGAGACGAGAGAGTGATCGAAAACTTCAGCTAGTTTTTTGGGGTGAGGGAGTTCCATTTGAGGTCGCTACTGCAGCCCTCAACCTCTCCTCTCTAAACTATATAGAAAATCTTGATGACCAAGTTGCTTTGCGCCTTGTGCCTGATATCGAAATAGACTACGATAGCAACGTCTCTTATCATCCACTAGCTTTGCAGGTAGCTTTTCACTTTCTTGATTCTATAATTATGATTTTAAGGCCATGAACTTCCATGGTTATAAAAAAAAAATTAAAAATAGTCTTTTCTATGAAAAAATGCAATAAGTATATCATTTTCTTGAAGATTAGATAATAATCTCAGTAAACTCTCAGTTTTGTAAGGGTAATGTTTTCTTCGTAGTGTGGATCACGCATAACTAAGCTAACCAATTTTTCCCTTTGATTTTTTTTTTAAAGGTGACCAAGTTCGCATGTGGAGGATTCACCATCGGCACGGCGTTGACGCACGCCGTATGTGATGGATTTGGAGTGGCTCAGATCATCCATGCTTTAACCGAGCTGGCTGCAGGAAAGAGAGAGCCAACGGTGAAGCCGGTGTGGCAGAGAGAGCGGTTGCTCGGACAATTTGATAATGAATTGGCCAAAGTGCCTGGTGGCCATATTACTAGTCTTTTAGCCACCTCACCATATATTCCAACTAGTGATATGGTATGTTGTTCTCCCAATAACTTCAACAATTTTGTGAATGATATTTTATTTTTGATTATAATTTGTAATTTCTATATATTTTATATACATTAGATTAAATAAGTAAAATTAATATAATTGATGTTTTCAGGGTTCACCCGACGTTCTTGCAAATACAAAGAAACTTAAAGAATTGATGTGATTATATAGAAGAATTTTATATTTTTAGCTAAAGTGATATCTTTCCATTCTCTATCCAACAGGTAACGGAGACAATAAACATTCGGGCTAGGAATATAAAGAGGCTTAAAGACTCTTTGATGAGAGAGTGCGGGTACCCTAAAGAGGGTTTCACAACTTATGAAGTACTTAGCTCTTGCATATGGAAAGCAAGATCTCGAGCCCTGAAGCTAAACCTTGACGGGATCACTGTCCTGGGTATAGCTGTTGGAATCCGACATGTTTTAGATCCGCCACTTCCTAAAGGATTCTACGGTAACGCCTACATAGATGTCTATATCGAGTTAACTGTGAGAGAACTCCAAGAAGCATCAATCTTCGACATTGCTAAGCACGTGAAGAAAGCCAAGAAAACAGCTTATGACAAGGGTTATCTCGAGGAAGAGCTAAAGAACACGGAGCGATTGATGAGGGATGATGCGAAATTTGAAGGGGTAAGCGATGGACTATTTTTCCTGACTGACTGGAGGAATATTGGTTGGTTCGGATCAATGGACTTTGGTTGGAATGAGCCTGTAAATCTGCGGCCGTTGATAGAGCAGAAGAGTGCAGTGCATATAGGGATGATTTTGAGACCTTCACAACTTGATCCATCAATGGAAGGTGGAGTTAAGGTGATCATGACGTTGCCAAGAGTTGCAATGGTTGACTTCAAGCGAGAGATGGATGCTATGAACAAACTTTACTATTAGTATTATTAGTACATGGATTACTTTTCTATGTGTGTGAGTGAATGCGTGTTCAAAAAAAAAGTGCTTATATGAATGCTTCAGTATGATCATCTAGTATGTCGAAACAAAGAGACCGATATTGATTAAATTGTAATTTATTATCATCATTACTTCACTTCTTTGAATCATTGGAGGAAGCAAGTGTGTATCATTGACTTTCAATGAGCTTAATCAATGCATAAGCAATTTCTCTGTTTTAAATAACCTGTTAGCTTGCCATTTCCAACATTGAGCTTAATCCATGAGTAAGCAGTTTCTCTGATTTTAGAATATTATCTTTTCACATGTCAACTCATGTCCCTTGTTATTAATTTTAAACACATGAGAATATATATAACAATTAAGTAGTTCTAAATTTTCAGAGACATGGAAATTCACATAAAAGAGGGAAAATATTACAATTGAAGGAAGTAAATTAGCCATTCCAAATCACTAAACTATTTATTAATTAATTAGTCTATGAACATACTTATTGTGTGGCGCGGGATGCAAGTTAAGACACGTTCAATGTCTAATTAAAGATGTCTTGTCCCGGAGACAATAGTTTTTCTGGATCAAACATCATTTTCCTCCTCGAGAAATCACTCCATTTTGGTCCAAAATGCTTAATCCAATCTTCTTTTTTTGTGTAATGCATCAAATATTCTTTGATCTTAATGCCTGAGTTATTGCAAAAGTTGATTATCCTGTCGTTAAGACTCTCGAGTTCTTCAAAGTTATGTGATCCACCCGCTGATTGCAAGAATCCGACCACATAAAAAACATCCTCATTTGGTATCATGGCGGACATGAGGTTGTTCCATCTATTAATACCAAATAATCATGTTAACATTTTTCTATTCCATGTTATTATTCATTGATACTAGATACCATGATGACATTAAAAGTCCCAAAACGTGAAAATACTTACTTGTTTCGGTTTGTAGGATAGAAGAGAGTAACACCAGAAGTTGCGGTCTGGTTGAGAAGAAGGCCTTTGATGACACCTTCATGAAAATCTAATACACGAGATTTCGGGACGAACATATTAAGCCATGGGTGAGGAACTTCCCATAGCCCTATAGATCTGAGCTTATCTTCTTCGTTTCGGACACGATTCAAGAAATCAAAATAAGGAACATCTTGCATGAACATGAACTCCGAAGTGAAACCTAGAGTTCTAGTTAACGTGTCGATTACCTACAAGAAAAAGAGAGAGTATACAATATAAATATATGATATATCATCTCAGTAACTTCGTAATGGTGATTGATATGAATGTGACTAGTTTTGAGCTAAAAAACTATATACAGTGCATGAATGTGACTCATTTGTATCATGTATTCATATGATATATAGTATATTTATTGTACTTTCATATGCTAATGATATGTATATATATTGTTTTATTCTTTTTTCAGGATATGTATATATAGTACCTGGTCAATGATAGGAAGGGTGGTGGTATCATAATACTTGGCTACTTCGAGAACATAGATGATACGGTGCTCATTCACAAGAGAGGCGACTCTTGTTTGATCGGAGAGTGGGAAAAAAGAGGTGTCAACTATTCCGTTTGACATCATTAGTTGACCTTCCAAAAAGTCAACTCGAAGATCATTGGCCATTGATATTAAACGCTCTTGGTCTCTTGTAAATGCCGAGAAGTCACTGTAGAGTATGCGTAGCCACTTCACCTGCATAATTTTATATCAACTTATATTCAATTAATCCATTTTAAAAGGCATTTTCTTTACAAATTTGAATTAATAGTACTACTTTACAAAGAAAAAAATCACATTCCAATAGTTATTCTTGTGTTTATTAATGAGAGACTTTGTAACTGTAAGAATTGAAGTATGATTATGAGGATCACGCGACGTAACTTCTATCTAGAGATATATGTACAAAATATTAAGCAGATTAGTTATTATATAGTAGCTAATGTGGAAAATAGAATAAAATAAGCTGATGTATTGACATCAAGAAGATTTGCAAGCATAAGACAAGATTGCAGTCGAGCAAGTCCTAGGATTGATTTATTGTGCAGAATCTTATGATACATAAGCAATATCAGATTTTATTCAACAAATTAGTGTATACTTCTTATTCAAAGAAATTCATAATCAGTCATTTGACTTCCACTTACGTTCCAAACCAAATCTAGCTTAATTAATATAAGATTCGACCATCTTCTTAGTTATACTTTTAAAAATAAAAAGAGATACAATGAAGCATACCCTTGTTGGTGCATGATCCAACGCAATTCTGGCTCTTGTTATTATGCCAAATTGTCCCAATCCTCCTAAAACTCCATAGAACAATTCAGGGTTTAACTTTGGAGAGCAAGTCACCATGTCACCTTTTCCTGAAATTAAGTATATAATATGAAGAAAATGAAAAGTCAACATATTAAATAAATAGAACCATCAACGAATAGAATTACTATTGGTTGACCTTTCTTTCTGACCAAAAAAAGTTTTTTAAATCATGGGACTGTACTGATTTATGCCGTGTGAGTTTACCTCAAGAATCAAATTTGTAGTTGAAAAATGTTATTTTATCATTAATATTGAGAAGTAAGATATGCCTCTCCACGTATATTACATTGTAATATAATAGTTTAACTCGGTTCTTTTTTACAATTGTTGCTTGGAGACAAAAAGGAATTGTAGCTTTTAGAAGACCATAGATAATATTTCATTCGGTAGAGCCATCAAAATTCTCATGTGCCTATATATATTTCAACCTAATGTACACAGTAGTTTTGTCCCAAAAAATGTATACAGTATATAATAACGTGAGCAGATATTAGTTTTTTTTTTGCAAATAGCAGATATTAGTTTAAATGTAACGAAATGAGTGAAATTAGGTATTAGGCGTACCAGTAATAACATCCAACTCGTGAACGTTACTAATCTGCGGGCCGTGTCTAAACACCTGACCGCCGATTCCAGCGTTCGACAACGTCCCGCCAACGCTGAGATACAGATAATCTGTGAAAGTAACCGGCGAGACGCCTCTCGCCAACGCCGCCTCAAGAACCTCCACCCACATCGCGCCGGCAGCTACGTCAGCGTAAGTCCCATCGGCTGAGACAACAACCGCTGCGGGTGTAGCCGTCTTGGCGAGACACGTCATGTTCACGACAACGCCGCCAGGTGCAGAGGCTTGGCCGCGGAGGGAGTGGCCTTGGCCGCGAGCGGCCACCTTGAAACCTGGCGAGGAGGTTGTTGACTCGCTGTCATAAGAGAAGTCTCCGTTTGCGAAGCGGAGAAGACGGGCGACCTCAGCGGGGGTAGAAGGGCAGAGGACGGCGCCGGGGTTAACATCGGTGATATTTCCGAAGTCGCGAGAAGCGGCGGAGATGGAGAAGGGATCGGTGAGGACGGTGAGGTTGAGTGTTATGGGTAAAAGGACATCAATGCCCTCCTGTGATTTGATTAAGGTTGGAGTTAGACACATCAAGAGCGTCATTAGTGCGATGATGCTTAAACTGGGATTAGTAGTCATTGTTTAATCAATGGGAGAGGCTAGTGAGAAAACGAGAGGGAAAATGAGGTGTTGCTATTAATATTGTTCTTGTTGATCATGGGATTAGTATTTGAGATTACTTTGAAAGTATGAGTTTATATAGAACCACGCATAGAGAGATTGTATAATATAATATTGATAACTAGCACGTGAATATCTTTACGTGATTTTATTGATACTGATATACAGGTTTTTACGCCATAAAAGAAATAAAAATAGGACAACGAGTTATGTTCATCCAAAAGATAAATTAGTATGTGAAAAGAAATACTAGAAGTATTTACTACATTGGCTCTCGAAATATTTATCAATGATATTTAATTCATTTCGTCAGTATTCTTTCAATTTTTTTATTTTTTAAATAGGGGACTGAATATAGAAGTTGGCCTTGAAAGACTATATGGTTGGATGGTCAGAGGCATGTCATATGTCCTAAGTAATTCTTTGTTGTTAAATTTGACTAAATGTAGACACCATGAGAAATTTTAATGTATAACTTATGGAAACATTTAATTCTTCATCCATTAACTATATTGGCCTACTGGTAATGTATTTAAGATCCCCAGGTAGTAGTTTTTCCAGATAATATTTTCCATTTCTGTCTTTTATAGTTATGGTGTATACATTTAAATCAGAAACGAAAAATGAAAAATAATATTTTATCTGAATTTAGTGTAGTTGAGGTTGTTACATTTGACTTCATATGTGATTCATAATAAATGTAACTATAGTTACGTAAATTTGAAATTTGTGGAAACCGACCAAACCCTGTGGGCCGGTTTAGATAGCACTTGGTTGACAAAAAAAAAGATAGCACTTGCGTTTACCCAGTAGTGCTTGCAGTTAATATTTGTTTAATCTGGTCCAATAATAAACATAACTTGAAAGTCTTCCATAAAACTATACTAAAAATAAAAGGATCTTTGGATATCTATATATATAGTTGACTTCTAATATGTAGAATACTGAAATATTTGGAATCATCATATAGCAAAAGTATTATCATATATAAAAGTTTGTTTCTAGAAATCCTGTATTATAAATTATCAAAATGATAAATCACCAAAGTCTAGATATAAACCTTCTTTTTTAACAGCAGTCTAGATTACAATTCACTACGGTTCATACAATCAAATTCCCTATTATAAGAGTTTGATTGTTTTTTTTTGTGAAATAACCAACAAAAAAGGTGTTGTGGTTCGAGTTCGTATTGATTGTATTTGTTCGATCTTGTTTGTGATTTAAACGTAACGACACAAAGAAATTTGTTTGCCCAATTCACGGTGACCTCCCGTTACGTCTGGAGAGAGGCGGCGCTCTCTTTCACTAGCTTTTAATCACCGGAAACTCCTCGGTGGTGGATTACAACAATCGCACAAGCTAGCTACAACTACGATCGTCTAACGACTACTCTTCTGTGTGTTTAGATAACGAGATGATACCTAATCACGAAGACGATCAGAGACAGGTCCTTAGCTGATCGGAACTGCCACGAAGCTCACTTCAGCTGATCGGAGAAGATGATCGCTCTCTCTACTCTGATCTGATCTTTCTTCTTCTGTTGTAACTAACTCTAACGGAAACCTTATCTCCTCCTTATATTCACTTTCCACTTAGCTCAACATAAGGACGAGGCCCATCGCACTCAACTTGGGCTTTTGGATATAGACATTAAGCCCACAATTCTCCACCTATGTCTTTAACCAAAATTAGACTGTAACCTCAACCAATCTACTTCGTCTCTCCGATAGTCTAGCCGCCTCCCTTGTTAACTTTTCCGATCATCAACCACCGATGAATCGAACGATAACCCAACTCCACCTTAAGGTCAGAACCTCCAGAAATCTTGCGTAACCAGAACTCCTCCTTACTAATGTACCTCAGGTAAACTTCTCTTCCATCCTCCTAGAGAAACTCATCTGATAATTTTTAACAGATTAGTAGCTTACCTTTTCACCACTAACCCACCACGTCTCTTCTCCCTTTTGCTGCGAGATAAAAAAACATCGAAAACATTCTCACAGCAAAGATCTCCAAGCATGCTAGTCAAACACCTTAACGAACGCCAGAGCCTTTTCCAGCGTTCTTCCAGGTACTGACTTAGTTAAGATGTCTGCTAGATTAAGAGTAGTATGTATCTTAACAACTGACACACTGCCATCTGCTATAACATCTCGGATGAAGTTGTACTTCGTATGAATATGCTTGGTCCTTTCGTGATAACCTCCGTTTTTAGTTAGGAAGATGGCAGACTTTGAATCACAATTTATCTTGACTGCTCCCTGTTTGTAGTCTAGATCTTCACAAAGCCCTTTAATCCATAAAGCTTCCTTTGCTGCTTCATTAAGCGCCATATATTCTGACTCCGTAGATGATAGCGCTACTATAGGCTGGAGGCCTGATCTCCAACTAATAGTATTAGTTCCCACTTGAAACAAATAACCAGTAACTGATCTTCTCCTATCAAGATCATTCCCATAATCTGCATCTGAAAAACCCTCTGCTATAAACTCTTGCCCTTTCTTAAACCACAATCCAAAACTTGTAGTTCCATGAATATATCTCAAAATCCATTTCATTGCCTCCCAGTGAGCTCTGCTAGGATTTCCCATAAACCTGCTGACCACTCCCACTGCGTGTGCAATATCTGGACGTGACCCAACCATGGCGTACATGAGACTCCCAACAGCGCTCGCATACGGAACATTAGCCATGAAAGGCGCCTCAATCAATGTCTCTTTCTCATCCAAGCTTTTCAATCTGAATTGAGTTCCCAAAGGCGTTGAGACTTCCTTACAATCGCTCATATTAAAAGTTGAAAGAACCTTCTTTAGATAGACTTCTTGGGATAGTTTCAAGGTTCCTTCCTTCCGGTTTCTAAGAATATCCATCCCTAAATTTCTTGTAGCTGCTCCAAGATTCTTCATCTCAAACTCACTACTGAGACTGTCCTTTAGATTTTGTATCACCTTCATGCTCTTAGAAACCAATAGCATATCATCAACATAGATCAGCAGATAAATCCTTGTAGACACCTCTGAACCACTGACGTAAACACGCTGATCATAAGGACTCTGTCTGAAACCTTGATCCTTCATGAACCCATCGAATCTCTTATTCCACTGCCTCGGTGATTGTTTGAGTCCGTACAAGGACTTCTTCAAAAGGCAAACCAGATCTTCCTTTCCTTTTATCTCGAAACCCTCTGGCTGTTCCATAAAGATCTCTTCATCTAGAGTACCATTTAGAAAAGCCGTTTTTACGTCTAGTTGTTCTAGATGCAAATCCTCATTCACAACTAACGACAGAATGAACCTAATCAAGATGTGCTTAACCACGGGCGCAAACACCTCGTTATAGTCCACCCCTTCAACCTGTGAATAGCCTTTGGCTACCAGTCTACCTTTATGTCTTGGTGGTTCAACTCCAGGTATTCCGGGTTTCTTTTTATACACCCACTTGCAACCAATCACACGCTTCTTTTCTGGTCGATTAACAAGAACCCACGTTTCATTCTTGTCTAAAGAAACTATCTCATCTTTGCATGCTGCATCCCATAAGTCTCTGTCCTTAGATCTCATGGCTTCTCGATAGCTTCTTGGTTCATCCACCTCGATGTCACTAGCAGCTGACAGAGCATATGCCACTACATCAAAATCATCATACTTGGAAGGCATTTTACTCTCTCTGCGTTTTCTATCTCTCGCTAGAATGTAGCTATCCAAGTCATGTCCTTCTGTAACTGTTGAACCTACTTCAGTTTCACGGCCCTGTTCTGTCACACCACCCTCTGAATCTGATAAAACTCCACCTGAAACTGAACTCTCTGATTCTGATACAACCCCTTCTGAAACTGAACTCCTCGAAGTTTCTGAATTTGAAGTAGATGCCTCTGAATCATGCTTGCCTATAGATGGACCTCTGATTAGATTTGGACTGAATGAAACTCGTCTTCCATCTTCTTTCATGATAGTTTTTCCTTTCAAACTAGTTTTATCGTTTTCTAGTTTTTCAGGACTATCAGTCTTTAGTGAACCTTTCTGAACCTCTTCCTCATGAAATATCACATTTCTGTTGATCGTACACTTACCTTCCTCAGGCAACCGAACTCTGAAACCTTTTACCCCTTTAGGATATCCAACAAAATATCCTTTAACAGCACGCGGACTCGTCTTCGCCTTTCTGGAATGAACATACGCTGCTGAACCAAATCTTCTTAGGTGTTTAACTCCTGGTCTCACACCTGACCAAAGTTCCTCTGGTAGTTTCTACTCAGTTGCTGAACTAGGTGATCTATTTATTAGATACACCGTTGTAGATGCAGCTTCAGCCCAAAACCATTCCTCCATTCCACTTTCTGATAGCATACATCTCACACGCTCCATAATGGTTCGATTCATCCTTTCTGAAACACCATTTTGTTGAGGTGTATAAGCACACGTTCTGTGTCTTTTAACTCCAGTAGACACACAGTAGCTATCGAATCTGTTGTTGCAATATTCTAATCCATTATCGGTTCTCAAACACTTAAGCTTCTTTCCAGTTTGAGCTTCGACCTCTATTTTCCACTCCTTGAACTTATCGAAAGCTTCATCCTTTGTTTCCAAGAAATAAATCCAGACTTTCCTCGAGTAGTCATCAATGAAGGTAATGAAATATTGTTTTCCTGATAGGCTAGGAACTACTGAAGGAGAACCCCATAAATCAGAGTGAACATATTCCAAAACCTCCCTGGAAGTATGTTTTCCCTTTTTGTAGCTCTGTTTATGAGATTTACCGAAAACACAGTCTTCACAGAACTCAAGTTTCTTGATGTCCACAGCTTCCAAGTAACCCTCTTTTACTAAGAACTCCAAACCTTTCTGACTGAGATGTCCAAACCGTGAAAGCCATTTCTTTGTAGAATCAACTGATGCGTTTGCTAGATGACTTTCTCCCTGTAGAACGTTACCTTCCAGATAATACAGACCATACTTCCATGACAACACTTCTGAACCATCTTTGAAGAACCTCACTCTGTAGTCTCCTCCCACATAGTTGCACCCAGCTTTCTCTAAACAACCATATGATATCAAATTTCTTCCCATAGTAGGCATATACTTGATGTCTGTAAGTACTACAATCGAACCATCTTGCCTCTTAATGCGGATCTTCCCTGCTCCTTTAATTTCACTCATAGTGTTGTTACCCATCAGAACGTTTCCTCCACTGCATTCCTTCAGATCATACAACACACCCAAATTAGGTGTGATATGAAAACTTGCTCATGAGTCCATTACCCATTCATCTCTAGTCTGTTGAATGCTGGCAGTTAAGATCAAAGGTTCTCTCTTTGCAGACGCAACATTAGCTGAGCTAGAACCTCTGTTATCCTTTCCTTTGTCAGGACATTCTCGCTTCTAGTGACCATCCTTTCCACAATTAAAACAGCCAGTCTTGTTTCCTTTTGAGCTCTTGTTCTTCGAGAATCCTCTTTCTCTACTCTTGGACCGGTTTCTCCACGAGTTGCTATAGTTTTTCTTGTCTCCTCTCCCTCTGTCACTTACATACAGACCTTCAGCATTGCTTTTCTGCTTCCCAATAAGACCTCTCTCTCTGAGCTCAGTTTCCTTTGCGTATGCTGACGTTACAACTTCATTGACAGTAAGAGTATCCTTACCACTCCCATACTTCAACGTATGAACCAGTGGCTCATATTTAGAAGGCAACCCTGTTAAAATTTGTATAGGCTGATCCGCATCTGAAATTTTGATGTCGAGACTCTCCAGCTCATTTACTAGCTTCAAAAACGTGTCCAAGTTCTGCTCAATGCTCTTCTGCTCCTCCATCTTGTAGCTCGCAAACCTCTGCTTCAAGTAGATACGGTTTGGAAGAGACTTGGTCTGATAGTCTCTCTCCAATGCTTTCCAAATACCGAGTGCTGTAGTTTCTTTCATAACCTTCCTTATAATCTGATCACTTAGACTCATCTGTATAAGACTCCTGACTCTCTTATCCTTCGCTGCCCTTTTTGGATCTGCTTTGATCTCTGTGGTTTGTTCTGACTTTGCTGCTGCTTCCTCTTGTGCTGCAGGTGTTTCTTCTTCAAGAACTGAATCCAAACCCAAAATCTCAAGTGCGCATAACATCTTGTGTTTCCAGATCCCAAAATCACCTTGTCCATCAAACTTCTCAACCTCGAACCTCCCTTTCATAGGCTCCAGCTCCATAACTCCCTTGTTTACAGTCTTGATCAGAGACAATAACGGGACTATATAGAGTGCCTACGAATCTTCTTCAAGATCTCTTTCTCTGATCACAACTGATTCGAAAGCTGTCTTCAACAACACACACGGAAAGATACAGATAAGTTTCGAACCTTGATCTGATCTTTCTTACTTGCTAGAGACTTCTCCCTCTCGACTGTGATAGATCTTGAAAGCTTGCGGAATGATCGATCAACCGTGCTTTGATACCACTTGTTGTGGTTCGAGTTCGTATTGATTGTATTTGTTCGATCTTGTTTGTGACTTAAAAAACGTAACGACACAAAGGAATTTGTTTGCCCAGTTCACGGTGACCTCCCGTTACGTCTGGGGAGAGGCGGCGCTCTCTTTCACTAGCTTTTAATCACCGGAAAGTCCCCGGTGGTGGATTACAACAATCGCACAAGCTAGCTACAACTACGATCGTCTAACGACTACTCTTCTGTGTGTTTAGATAACGAGATGATACCTAATCACGAAGACGATCGGAGACAGGTCCTTAGCTGATCGGAACTACCACGAAGCTCACTTCAGCTGATCGGAGAAGATGATCGCTCTCTCTACTCTGATCTGATCTTTCTTCTTCTGTTGTAACTAACTCTAACGGAAACCTTATCTCCTCCTTATATTCACTTTCCACTTAGCTCAACATAAGGACGAGGCCCATCGCAGTCAAGTTGGGCTTTTGGATATAGACATTAAGCTCACAAAAGAGAAATTAGTTTTATAGAGAGAATGTAGAGAGAGAGAAATAGGAAGAAAAAAGAGGAGAAAGAATGTGAAATTGATTAGTTAGTTAATTTTGGGTTTTTGTTTGGTTATTGGGTGCAAATTCCCTATTATAAGAGTTTGATTATTTTTTTTTTTGCTAAAAGATAATTCTATTAAAAATGCAAGTTAATGGAATTACATGGGCATGACTGTGCTATTCAAGTAGTTAGTAGTATATACTATATAATATACAAATTATATTTTCTTTTGATAAAATCTTGTAATTGGTATTTCCTTTTCGCGTCATTTTCTAATGGCTATTGTTTCTCTTGTGGAACACATAGGTAGTGCTGGGTTTGCGGGTCAACCCGCCCCGATCCGCCCCGCCCCGCTGCGGGTTGAATAATTTTTTTTATTCAAAAAATCGACCCGCATAACTCATAAACAAAAAAATTTCTACCCGCACCCGCCCCGCAAAAACCCGCGGGTAACCCGCTTAACCCGCGGGTAATATTAATTATATTAAAAATAATTATTTTAATTAAAAATAATTATTATATAGTTAAAAAATCTTATTTTTAAAAAATTATATTAAAATAATATATTAATAATTAAAATTATATAAATATTTACGAGATTTAATATATTTTTTATAAAAAAACATTTTTTTAAAAAAAAAAATCTTTTTTTCTTAAATTTGCGGGTTAACGAGTACCCGCGACTCAAATTCGACTGACCCGCACCCGCCCCGCTTAAAATAATCTTGACCCGCACCCGCACCCGCCATTGCAAATTTTCAAATTCTTCGACCCGCACCCGCCCCGCAGCGGGTCAAATGGGGCGGGACCCGCGGGCATTAATTAAAATTCCCAGCTCTACACATAGGCAAGTTTTGTCAAAAAAGAAACACACAGGCAAGTAGCGTGAGAAGGCAAAAAAGGCTTATTTCACCTCGAACTTGGGTTTCTCTCTTTCGACGTCACAAAGCATCACATGCACGGTGAGGCAAACATTTAATTGTACATTTGATATATATAGTTAAATGCAAGTTTATATACTATAAACTTTTTTTAATCACAAACTATGTCCATTGTTAGTTGCCGATCGTTAAATGCAAGTTTATATAGTATATTTAAATAGAATTAGTAGAGTTCAACTCACATAACTTCTCTGTTAGAGAGTGAAGCGCACGAAGAGTATCGCCGACTCGCCGTCCGTGATCACTTGACGGCCTGCAAAGAAAACTTGTGTGCCGTTATCACACGGAAGGTTCATTTAGTAAATCAAGTTTAACATATGAGATAAATTATTAGACGACTTACGTAGTACTTTTATAAATTCGTTATAAGAAGTGACAATGACAAACAATCGTTTTTTTTTGTTGCTGACTAAAAAGACTAAAACAAACATTAAAAACACGCCATTAAAACACAAATTGGATAGTCTTCCTAGCTAGACGATCGGTTCCTATATAAAAACTTAACAGAACTAAACATAGAATAACTCAAACTACTTATTGCACAAATGTAATGTTTATTTATTTTTATTTTTTTTTGTCATCCACAAATGTAATGTTTATATTGAGGCTATCCCCTTCAAATTTCAGTTTTCAATGTTTTAAGAACCAGATATTTTAAACAATTAAGTGGACTACTTATAATAACATTCAATTTTTTTTTCTCAAAAAACTTTTTTTTTGTCATCTCTTAATAAAACTATTTAGATAATTATAAATAATGACATTATAAAATGCGGTAGCAAAGAACTCTTGACCTTTGGAAAAAAGTACAAGCAGTTTTCATCACTCAGTTGCGTACCACTTCTTTCAAATCAAAAAGAATTTATTTTTATTTTTTGTATCGGTCAACGAATCAAATATTTAACAAATTATAAATCATATAGTATAATTCATCATTCCATTGTTTAGTAAACACCGTTAAACTGTTCGGCCAAATTTTTAATAGATAATAATTAAATATAGTCCAAGTAAACTTGTAAGTACTAAAATAATATTTCAAAAAATGAATCCTAAATTAAAAAAATATATAAATTGCTTCGGCCTAGTTTTTAATAAATAATAATTAATCTAATCTAATCAAACCTTTAAGAACTAAATAATATTTCGATAAAAAATGATAATTAAATAATTTTGTAAGAAGCAAAAATGATGGTTGTGTAGTAGTAGACTCGTAGAGATATGGATACAGAGTACACAATGCATCTTTATTCAAAAAGGCCTTTCCAAGTAGTTTTGGGCTTATTGAATCAAATCACACTAAACGGGCCCATAAAGTTTGTGTAAACCGGTCCGGTCCGATCTTAACCGGGAGCGAGTTGTGTGTGTAAAGAGCGGAGTATCTTTCTCTCAGTCAACGAAAGTGCTGCTGCTCATTGTTCCTTCCTCAGATCGAAAAGCGAAGAAGATAGCGACGACAATGGTAAGTCCCCAGATCCATCCTTCCACCGCGAATTTGATCGCGTTTTTCACTAACGGTTTGTGTTATTTTTCCGGTGAGAAGGCGGCGACACCGATTGCGAGTCCTATTCCGGTGGCGATGTACCCGACTCTGTCGGTGGTCACTCTAGCGATTGGCCTCGTGATCACAGCTTTCTTCTACATGTAAGCTTAATCTCGATCCGATCTCTAGGTTATGAGATGTGTATTAAAGATCTCGTCTTGTTGGATGTTCATTGAAGCTTTTGGCCCAACATTGTATGTATAGTCTCTGGTTAACAACGCATTCTCAATTGCTAGGCTCCTGGTAGGCTTTAGTATGAGAAAGATGAATGTGTGAGTTCTGTATCATTGATGTATGAAGTAAAGACTCGGACTTTCAATTGCTAAGGGAATGTAGTTAACTAGATCTGAGCAATGATTGATGTTTTATGAGGTATGGTTTGGTTTTAGTTGTAGTAGTAGTAGTAGTGTCTCGTCTTGGCTACGAGCATGTGGGTTTTAGCACCAAGTCAAGAACTTTAAGATATACCTGAGTCATTCATATTAGGTTTGGATTAAGTCAAACAAGGAGTGATCAAAGTGTTGTTGTATTTTTTTTACTTACCCTGTTATAAACCTTTCTGATGCAGCTATGAAGCTACATCATCGAGGAAAAACCGTAGCCTCGGGAAGGAGCTCGCGACTGCAGCAGTAGCATCTGTCTTCTTGGTATGGCTTTACTCTTCTTCTTTATCCTCTTTAACTTACTTAATAGTTTTCTTAAGCCTAATGTTTGGTTTAATACTTGTTTCTCTGTTAATTGCAGGGGTTTGGATCGTTGTTTTTGCTACTTGCTAGTGGTGTTTATGTCTGATCCATCTTGCTCAATACTATCCCCAGCTAGTTTCAATGAACAAAAAAAACAGGACTTTTATGTCCAACTTAAATCAGAGTTTTGAATGTTAAGACTTCAACTATCTTTTGTGCCTTTTAATGCTAAACGGAGTTTGGATGTGGCCGCTATTAGAACATCGTTTGCGCCAGTCAAGTTATTCAGTTATATATTTACCAATATTTAGAAGAGTATGTTTCTTAATACAAAGAAAACGAACAAAAACTTGATTTCCACATGTATTGTATGACAATAGACACAGAATTTTCTTAATTCCAATAGACTAAGAGTGTTATCTTGCCGATTTTTTTTTTAATATCATTTCAAAAACAACTGGTACATTCCAAAATAATGGTTATTCAAACATCTTTATTTTTGACCATGAAACTTCTTTTGAACATCTTTCGAATTTTTAAGGATATAATTTTCTTAATTCCAATAGACTAGGAGTGTTATGCTGATTTTTTTTAGTAATATATCTGGAAATTTCTACCGATTCTTTTTAATATCATTTCGAACACAACGGTTACATTCCAAAACAATTATTACTCCTGAACATTTTTTTTTACATTTGGCCATGAAGCCTCCTTTGAATTTATGAGTCACCCCCAACCTTTTATTTTCATTTTACGCATATTTTTCATGGAAGTAATGGGTGATATTGATTTTCTTATGTAACTCATACGATACAACTTTTAAGTTATGAAAACAAAACTAAAAAAGAGTCAGACTTCCACTGGAATGTAGTGGAACCTTGGACTAGTGTCGGTGCTTTTTGTAATTGTGAGAGTAGTAGTGGAGGTGGTACATTGCAGGTGCATATAGTGGTGGAGGCAGATGAGTGACACTTGATTTACAGACCTGAAGATGTACTAGAGAACTTTAAGTCACACGTTTTCTCATGTGGCTCCAAGCCTTGAGGAAGCAATCCCGTGACTATTAGCACGTTGCTGCGGTTTAGGATTGTCGGTTTTGCGAGGATTTTTATATATGCCGTTTTTAAGTGTTAGTTTTGCGAAGAATTTACTTGGTATATGTAGGCCATCAGTAGTTCAAAACATTGGGAGGTTTGTGACTTCTTGAATCATTTAGGGTTCTTGATCATGTTTCTTCATGTTAACCGTGGGCACGTAGCTTACTTTGTGTTCAGCCTTTGTTGCGAATCTGAAGCTAGTGAAACAGAACAAAGGTTAATTAACAAACTGAAATCCATATTTTAAGAACTCGACTCATGTTTTACAAAACCGTTCAGTTACATTTCCAACAACAAAATGAAATAGAAGTTTGGTTCTTCAGTCTTCACCTCTTTTCGGTTTCATTTAAATCAAACGGTTCTGAACAAACCATGTTGAACCGGGCCAACCCACTATTCTGACAATCTATAGAGCTGTTGCGCAATCTTAAGAAGTTAGATATATACATTTGCAGACAATTCGTATTACAGCTCATGCGATTGTGGGGTGAACTGGTGAAGGAGTTAAGTAGCAACAGTCGAGGATATTTATTGCAGAATATCTTCTGGTAGATTCTCTCTCGCTCTAGTTTTAAAACATTCAGAAGGTAATAATACTAATAGTACTGAGCCTTTCATGGGGTTATTGACTTTATCTGAAGATTAAATACACCAGTCGTTCACAGATCCAAGACCATCACATTAGCTCCTATAGGCTTTGTTGGATTCTTATTATTGGTTCAATTCAGCTACAACCAAACAAAAAACCTTGTTTGTCGACGCAAACAAACACACATACGTACGCACAAACACGTCTTGAGTTTTGCATGTGTATGTCAAATTATTTGTCTTGAAAAAGGAGACACAGTTGTGGCTCAAAAACTATGTGTCCACATAAAAAGTTGTGGCTCAAAAACTACATGTCCATAGGTTATGTCCTTTTTTAATTCCTAGCCACTAAAACCATTTTCTTTTGTCTCTGGTTCATTGTTTCAACATTCTTGATATCTCCCCATCCACCGATTAATATTCTATTTGTAACCGATTTTTATATTCTGCACAAAGTAATCCAGATCCTTATTTTTCTTGAACATAGGTTCACCAAAAATAACTATTGTTCTTTCTTCATGATAAAGATGTGTGTGAGTGTGGTGAACCAACAGAGCATGAAGCTTGTTTAGACTGCAAAGCTTCGAGGGAGTGATAGTGTGATACTCAAGCTAGTTGTTACTCTATAAATGACTACAACGCACAACAGTATTTAATTTATGAGTGATAGTGTGATTCTCTCTATGGGACTGTCTATGGTTTGCGTATTTAATTTATGAGTATGTAACACGTGATAACCTTCGAGTGTGTCATTATCAAGCTTTGAAGCTCGAGGAAAAGTCCTTGAGTCACGGGAAATACCATAGTAGCTAGAGTTTTGGAGCTCAAGATTTTCACTTTTCCTCCACCTACATAATTATATATCTACACAAACACTATGCATAGTGTCGACGTTCCAAATAGCAAGTGTCAATTTCGTATTTATCTATATCTTTCAGTATCTGTAAATTATTATATCTTTGTTTGAAAATATTGTTATTCTTAAAATTGTTTGCAAGATCGTAGACTAGCCTCTTTTTTTTGTAACACATAGACTAGCCTTCTATTTGATTTTCACTCATGTATATTACACGCTCACTTATTCAATAGCCATCTTGATTTAAACTATCTTACACAAATAATTAAAAAGCATATTTCCTGTAAAATATTGATCATAGATCCTGTGAAAATCGCTTTTCTTCTGTTTGAACCTATGTATTTATGTCCACACATTTTCTAAGCCTTCGCAAAATTTGCTATGCTGTAATTCTGTTAAATTGTTTTTTTTTTTTTGTGATTCTGTTATTTTTTCACATTTTCAGACAATTAATCAATGTTGGGTCGCAAAATTTATAACACTTGTTTATTATTGTGGATTTTACGTACAAGCCGTGCATATCGTGTAGTTCAATATTTTTGTATGAGTAATTATAGTTATCAAGTCTTGATACTAAACGTATACTTTCTCTTGCTAATAATGGGTCATTTTCTGATTTATATACTATTAAGTAGGCGATATGATAGATTACGGATCTGCACTACCTTTGATGAAGATCCATTTCTGTGTACAGCGCAAAAAGTTTGATATAATTAATTTCAGCTAAAGTAAGATACATGTGCAACAATATCTCTATTAAGGCTTCGACTGGTGACACGTAGTATTAGAGTTGAGTTACAATAAAATGTACGATTTGATGTAACTTGTAGTAAAAACTATGTGGTAGAAACTGTAGATTTATGTGGTGAGTTCGCAGTAAAAATGTGAGTTATTATTTTATTAATATTATTTGATTGGTAACATTTTTGATGTATAAGTCGCAGTATATATTATTTTAAAATATAAATAATATTTTAATAATAAAATAAATAAATCAAAATTAACTAAGGATGTTGAAATTTTGTGTACATGAATTTTTAATTACCAAACAATATTAAAAAATAAAAATTAATAGAAAAAATTAATTGACTATTTAATTGGAACTTATACAAATATTTTATTTACATAACTTTTTAATCACCAAAGAAAATTAACAACTAAAGTTATAGATTTTTTTAACTAATTAAAATGAAAATGTGATTTTAGAAAAGCTTTTTTGGTAAATTAGAGAAAAACTTTGGCTAACTAGTATATAACCATAATAAATTGTTAAGTATATTGTATTAAATAATATAAACTAAACGTAAAGGCTACGTGTTATTGTAATTTTTCTAAATTGTTAATATTCAAAAGGTAGTGGGTAGTTAATTGACAAACTCAAACTTTTCTTTAACTCAAATCTTAATACATGAGCTTTTTGTTGATGTAGATTTTAGATTTGAGTTATCATTTTTACAAAGGCTATAACTCAAAATTGTAACTCAATTATAATCAACTATAACTCAAACACAACTTCAAAATCTTAAAACTAATTCATGATTGGTAACATTTTTGATTTATATGCTTAACTCAACCTAAATCAAGTGTACTACATGTTACCAATCAAAGCCTAAAAGAAAAAAAGTTTGATCGATCTTAAAGGAAAATCTTCTTTAAAGAACCTTTCTTCATGAACATATTCGCGCTTAAGGAATCAATTGTTCATCTTGTATTAGTGTTATGATGATTGCCTACAAGTTCAAAGGATAAAAAGCAAAGGAAAAGCATAATTAACATCTTTATATTTTCCACTATATATATAACACGTCGATTCGATATCTTAAAAGTTTCAATTTTAAGCGGAACACACAACAAGTAAACAGTTATTCTTCTAAAAGAAAAAGTTAACATTGAAATGAAGTAGATAAGAACTCTCAAGTTTGTAATGTCTTGATCGTTTTCCTAAGTTAATCTCACATTTCTATTATTTTTTCATGATGCACTACCGAAAAACTATAAAATATATAGCGACGATGTAGATATGTCAATTTGTTCCAAATACAACATTTTGGAAAATTGAGATATTATCATGATATTTAATTTTAGTTACATGTTTATATGATTTTTTGTTATAGTGTACATATGATAATACGAATCATATATTTTTGCTACGTTCAATTTAATTATTTAAAATTACGTTGTATGGAAACTATAGGTTTTAATGGTATAAAATTAGTCAAATCAATTATTTTAGTTTTGTATCATATTTTCAGAATCTGAGACTGATTAGGGTGATTGTCACTGTGACGTAGCTGCATGCATATACGCATGATGTAGCTAAAAGAGATATATACAATTATATTAAGATATATCTTAAGAGTGATGACACAATGGTCGATTAGAAGTGGGCATCCAATCAAAGGTGAATCAGTAGCACTGACTCATAATTTGCATCTTGTGGGCCGTTCCTGCCATCTTCTTTCATACCTGTGAGTCTGTGACCTCACTCTTTCCAGAAATTATAATCTCTTTTAGTTTTATATTATCAAAATAAGTTTAATAAACAAAAAGAAAATTTTTTGGGTAAAAAACAAAGAGCATTACATCTCAAGTTGTGCAGAAAAAGAAAGACAGATACGTGTTGTTGGAAAAAAGAAGAAGAAGGAGACAGAGATGTATGTAAACACATCATGTATAAATAGCGAGACGTTGTTGGTACGTTTGGAGAATGTTCCACAACATGCAAATCCGTTCATCACCAATTCACCATTCATTAAGTAAATGCTGCTAATATTTTGTGCTCACCAATTCAAGGTGCATCTCTCGTAGACTAGATAGTACAGTAGTATAAAAACAAACTAATAAAGGATTCAAATAATAGTAGATCAATTAATATATCAATGAGAGGAGAGGTGAGCTTTGAGGTGACTTGAAATCTAATTGACATGAATTTCTTTGGATATGAGTTTTCTTTGTGATACTGATACAGTGATACTAATAATTTTATATTTGTTATTCATTTGAACAGTAATTAGTGGAAGCTGAAAAAAAAAACAGTACTTAGTGGATAACTAAACCTAGCTAAGAGTACTATAATCAGTAACGATCACTAATTTACAAGGGGCGATTTCACTGAAAATTTCATTACAAAAGATTTCAAAAAAATATTTAAAGACGTTTATACAATATAATCCCCCTATTCTTTTTTTATTTAATATATTTTGAATATTCTCGACTACACATTACATGATAGCATATTCTGATATGTATGTAGAATCGTGAAACAATTTTAATATATTTACAAAACCAGCAAAATAATTAAAATGATAAAATCTTGTAACATAGTAAAAATCTCTCAACTCGCTTTCGGACACAACACAACACTCTTGTCTCTCTTATAAATGTTCTGTCAAAGCAATCTCTCTCCATTCATTCACCTTCTCCGCTCTCCTTCTTTAATTTTATCGTTTTTCATCGAAGCTTACACACAACCGACAGAGACAACAATGTTGAAAAAGCCGAGAGTAGTGATCATCGGAGCCGGAATGGCCGGCCTCACGGCGGCGAACAAGCTCTACACCCACTCCAACAACACCACCTTCGACCTCTCCGTCTTCGAAGGCGGGTCCAGAATCGGCGGGAGGATCAACACCTTCGAGTTCTCCTCCGAGAGGATCGAGATGGGCGCCACGTGGATACACGGCATCGGCGGAAGCCCCGTTTACAAAATCGCCGAGGAGGCTGGCTCTCTGGTCTCCGACGAGCCGTGGGAGTGCATGGACTCCACCGCTGATAAAGCTAGGACCTTTGCGGAAGGCGGCTTCGAGGTTGACCCTTCCGTCGTCGAACCCGTCTCGGGGCTGTTCAACGCTCTCATGGAGCTAGCTCAGGGCAAAAAGAAAGAGAAAGAGAAAAAAATCACTCAAAACGACGTCGTTTCGGGGTTGGGTAGTATTTACGAAAATGCCACTAGTGTTGGTTCGTTCTTGAAATCTGGTTTCGACGCTTACCGTGATGCAACCGGCAATGGAGGGAATGGATCGCTCGAAGAAGCTATCTTTACGATGTTTAGCAACACGCAGAGGACGTACACGTCAGCAGATGATCTCTGGACGCTTGACTACGCGGCGGAGAGCGAGTACCAGATGTTTCCAGGGGAAGAGATCACTATAGCTAAAGGCTACGTGAGCGTGATTCACCACTTGGCCTCTGTTCTTCCTCATGGTGTTATCCAGCTGAACCGAACGGTCACGAAGATCGAGTGGGAGAGTTGTGAAGAGTGTCCCGTGAGGCTGCATTTCTCAGATGGGTCTGTTGTGTTTGCAGATCATGTTATTGTTACCGTCTCTTTAGGTGTGCTTAAGGCAGGGATTGAGAGTGATGACGAATTGTTTAGTCCTCCTTTGCCTGAGTTCAAATCAGACGCGATCAAGAGGTTAGGCTACGGAGTTGTGAACAAGCTCTTTGTTGAAGTGTCTGAGAGGAACTTCCCGTCGTTGCAACTCGTGTTTGGTCGGGAGGATTCGGATTCTAGGTTCGTGAAAATACCGTGGTGGATGAGGAGAACCGCGACGATAGCACCAATCCATAGCAATTCGAAGGTCTTGCTTTCTTGGTTTGCAGGGAAAGAAGCTATAGAGCTCGAGAAACTAACCGATGAAGAGATCATAGATGGTGTCTTGACCACTATATCTTGCTTGACAGGCAAGCAAGTGAAAAATGGCTATGTGAATGGTAATGATAATGAAGTCTTGAGAATCACAAAGGTCTTGAAGAGCAAGTGGGGAGGTGATCCTCTGTTCCGCGGCTCGTATTCTTATGTGGCCGTTGGATCAAGTGGTGATGACCTAGACGCCTTGGCTGAGCCATTGCCAAAGATTAATAAGAAGAGTGGTCAGGGGAAGTGTCATGATCAAACCAAGGTTCATGAGCTTCAAGTCATGTTTGCCGGGGAAGCAACACATAGAACTCATTATTCCACAACTCATGGTGCTTACTATAGTGGTATGAGGGAAGCCAATAGGCTTCTCAAGCATTACAAATGTGATTTTTGAGTGTTCATTTTAAGAATATGCTTTTTGGGGGATCAATGTGTTTAGAGAAGCTTATTTAGTTTTTTCTCTTAAATTACAAAAGTTATAAGCACCTACCTATCTAAAAAGCAAATGTCTTCGTCTATGAGTTCCAAGGGACAAAGGATATTAGAGAAACAAAAGGAAAAGTTAAAAAGAAAGTATGAAGATGTATAATGAAATTTGCATCTACCTTTGTCCCTCACTAGTCTCTTTATTCTCTAGAATTTAATATATTTGTTTTGAAATTTTCAATATTTAGAGTCAAAATGATTAAAATAAAATAGATAAAAAAAAAGTAGAAAACTATACAAAATTGCTTGATTCTTTTAAGAAAATAAATGATTTGAAACTGGAAGAGGAAAAGAACAAAAGAAAAAGCTTAGGTGCTCACTGCCTATAAATATATACATACATACAAACCTAAGAGATTCTTAAATTTTATTTTGTGTGGTGAGGGCTTTGATGGACAGGATCCGCCGAACCCGCCTAGTTTCAAGCTTGCAAACCAATATTGTATGAGCAGTTTTACATCTATGTTGCAAATTCTATATACATATGAGACCAAAAACACATATTAGTATCCGAGAATTAACGATCGTACCGCGAATTGTTGAAACAATTGAGTCTACAGTTTGATTTATATTAAAATGTGAGTGATGGAAACTAGTGTTGCATCGTTGCTTGGCACCACGACAAGTTCTATAACATAAATCTTAGATGAAAACATTGAGAAAGTGGTATCATATGGACAAGTATTTCTATTTTACACTAGGATTAATTGTCTTTATGATCACATATTATTATCATATATGCAGAAGTTGCAACATGGTCCTACTAAAGGGCATCAACATATATTGAAAAGAAAAAGGAAAAAAATATAGAGAGGTGAATGGTCATGATCATCTTCATATTGGTTCCCGAATCAGTTGATCTGATTCAACAGTTATGTACAATGTGTAATGAACATGTGGTAGTGGTAGGGTTTGTCTAACCAATTTGCTTTATATATTTGTATCTTTAATATCAATTATTTCTTGTTCTTCTGATCTGGTTTTATCATCCATACTTACATTATAAAGATAATATCCCAATCAGTTTTACAATTTATTAATATGCTTAATTTTAAACATTCATATTGTCTAAGCAAATAAAACGTGATGGAAGGGCTTATCTACTAAACAGATTCCATGGAGAAACTAAGCATATATACAGCCATTAACATTCACATAACATACCGGGATCTCGATTGTGACATGATGTGTCCAATTCAGAAAGAAAAAAAGACCAAAACCCATGTGTACATAAAAACTTTCAGCTACTCAAGTGGTCTTTAATCCCTTATATATTATTTGAGAAGCATTACAACATTTTTTTGTAACCACATGTTATTACTAGAATGATTCTTAGAATCCTTAGAGAAATAGGTTGGTACATCTAAATATATAATAATTTTTTTATTAAACTAACCATAAATATATTATTAATGTGCTTCATTATTTCCATAAATAAAATTACAGAATTACCTAATATGGCTAAAGTATATATGACAATTAATAATTTTGAATAATAAATATTCGATAAAAATAAGTGTGTCTTATATCATATTTGTTTAATTTTAAACTATTAAAATAAATTAAACAACCATAGAAACCATTTAATAAAAATTAAAAGTTTTCTTTATATGTTATATTTTGAATTTTTAAAAATGAGTATAAATTACTAAAACCTTTAAAAGTTTCACATTCAAATTTTGTAATCTATGGTTTAAAATTTTGGCTATGACATGATACAAATAATTAAAAAATCATATAAGTTGAAAGGCTCATTTAATAAGTATTAAAAATAAATAAATATATATATATATATATATATATATATAAATATATATATATGTATATATATATCATTTTAAATTAAATTATATGTCATATAAGAAAATACATAAATATCTTAATTTTGAAAGTTACTTTGAACAATTTTTTTTGATAAAAATTTGAAAAAATATTGACAACCTAATTTTAAAAAATATTAAAAACTACTTAAACTATTATATTATATAACATATATATATATATATATATAACATTCATTCCGCGAAAGACGCGGATCTTAACCTAATTTTATAGTATTACTTTACACTATTATCTGACCTTTATTCACAAGGAGAGGACATGGTTTATTGATTTATAATATTTCATATTCTTATATCAGAAAAACCCCTAAAGTTTTCATTCAATCACGGTCCTGAAAACTCACAAAGGAGATATTCTTAACAAAGTTTATTCTGGTAGCTACATATTTTAAAGAAAAATCAGAACTATACTAAGAGTTCGTGTATAACCCATCAAATGAAATACAATGAAAATGGCTTTCAGTCTCGACATCAATCAACGAAACAAATCTAATCACTAAAATTCAAATTATATAGGAACACATATTGCTAAAAAGAAAAACAGATACATAGAGGGGACCTCTCTCTTATCTCACCTCTATTTTTTAGAGAGAGGTTCGCCGTTCTAGCCGGTTTTTTCTCCGGCGACCTTAACCCGTGGTGTTGGGTTTCCTCTCCGGCATGGATGGCTTTGATAGCGTCGTATGGCCGGCTTATGTTCTAGTGTCGCACCTATCCTCTAGTGGACGACCGGCTTTTGGCTTCGGAATCCACGCCTTTCTCTTCGGTGATGGACTGTCGACTTTTGGCTCTGTTTAACATCATCCTCTGGTGTTTGATGGCAGATTAGATCCGGGTTGTACCGGTTTCTGTTGGGTCTCCTCTTTGTTCCAGTAGATTCCGGCTTCGATTATCGACAACGGGTTTTTATTGGAACTCTTTCATCGGAAGAGGAGTTTTTTTTTGGCTATAGATCCATGGCGTCGTAACGCCTTTCGGCGATGGAAGCTGAAGTGGTGTGGCTTGGTCTCTCTCTTTCATATCTCGTCGCGGCGGAACTCTTTGAACGGTGACCTGTTTCCGGTGTGTTCCGGTGGTTTTCGGATTAGTAGTTCCGGCGGTGACGCGCTGGCCGGTGAATTTCGGTGACGCTCCGACTTTAGGGCACGTGTCCCCTCCTCGCCTTCATGTTTACGCGTGGAAAAGTTCGGATTGAGTTCACCGTTTTTCCTTTGGGCTTTGTTTTTGGCTGGGCCGTTTTCTTTTGTTTGAGCCTTTGTTGTCTTTTTTAGTTCTGGGCGTTTTGGGTCTTCTTTGTATTATTTTCTTTGTTTATTAATAATACCAGATGATAAAAAAAAAAAAAAAAAAGGAACACATATTGCTTTTGTGCACATATCATACTATCCCGGCATGGTTGGAGATGCATACCAAAAAGTTAAAACATAACAAAAATACATGAGTTCTATGAGAATTTTAGTTATTTAAAGTATTTTATATTATTTCATTACATTTTTATCAATTTTGTTAGGACTCAGATTTTATTTTAGTTATATTGGAAGTGAAAGAATAATTAACTTAAGAAATATACTATCAAAATTCACATTTTAATCATATCATCGTATAGTCCATAATCTATTTTGCAAAGTTATATCGTTTCTTCATGAACTATAAGGGGGGGTTAGTGAGAGATTGATTTTTAAAGAGTTGAAGAATTTAAAGATTTAAGTGTTATTGGTAACATGATTCTTAAAGTTCTATAAAGTTTGGTGTTATTAGTATGGTGATTTTACAATTCTATATAAATCTTTTGTTATTCAAAAAGTTAAGTAATTTTAGATTTTGTAATTCTATTAAAACTATGGTGTTATTGGAACAATGATTCATTACATTTTGACTCACTACTCACAACTTTCAAAATACTTGAGTTAACCCATGTATTCCTAAAGTTGAGATGACAAAATCAATATTTTTTTATCAAACATGCAAATATGATATGTGAGAAGCATTATCAATTCCATATAATCTCTTTTATCAAACATGCATATATATAACTATGAAATAGATTCTATGCACAGTCACACTACAACACATCAAAATGATAAACCCAAATTTTTTTATCCATAGTAAAATTATGAAAGAGATTCTACAGTCAGACAACATCACATCAAAATGATAAATCCAGAAATAACACCATCACAAATGAAAATGAGTTATAAATCGTTGTGAGTAGGCTATACTGATTTTTTTTTTTGAATTCCATTAAAACCTTGGTTTCCTCTGAATTCCATAGGCTATGCTGATTTTTTTTTCTTTATCACTCATTGCAATCTTATGTGAAGTTAATCAATATTAGTAAGAACATACACTAAAAAATATTTATCACAAACAAACAGGTAAACATCAAGGTTCTTGCTACTAGTCTAATCAAATAAAATAATGAAACCAAACGTAAACTTGAAAGCAACATATATAACAATCAAAAACTATTTTAATACATGATATAATGAAAAAAAGAAAAATAGATCATAAAAAAAAAGATAAGAAAAGTGAGAACCAGAGACTTGTATTATCTTCCGAGCTATGATGATGAATAAAAAGCAAAGAACAATTCTATAACGCTCATTTTCTTTATACACAATTGAACATACCTTATTTTGAATATATTATATAAAAAATAGATAAACAATAGTAGACAAAAGTTAACATAAATCACAATAAGTCATCGCCAATCAAACTAAAGAATATATGGATTCTATAAATATGGAAAGACATATTGTCAGAATCAATGAAAATATTTACAGAATTAGAATCCTCTTGATTTTTGAAATCAGTGTAAATTATCTCCCCACTAACCCCCCTTAGATTATGTCAATTCCAGATAGTCCATCATGATCAATAATTCTCATTTTCAATCATGCGAGAAGAAAACAATAACACAAAATTGGATTATCAAAATTTTGGTGTTTTTGGGAAAACAAATCTCATATGCTCCAAGATTGTCGGATCCTCATTCTCTTCCACAACATTAATTGTTATGATTATTTATTGTGATTTTAAGTTTTTAGTAGTTTATATAGTGTTATTAAGATACTCATGTTTTAAACATGTGTTACATTTCTGTATTTTGGGATATTTCTATTATTAAAATTATTAACTACAAATAAAAAAATTGGTTAGAAATGGATACCCGCATTCTTTTCTTTTTATTTTGTGCAAAGTGTTATTTTAATTAATTAACAAATAACGAGATCAATATAAATGGAAAGTAAAGTCTCTTTTGCAATTGCACCATGCTACTGATTTCTTTTGGACAAAAACAAAAGTAGTTGAATTTTTTTTTGTTGGTATATGAAAGATATCATAAATAATTCTATGGAACTCTTTTGTCTGTGACTCTGAATTGATTGGTTTGGTTTGATTAGCTATTAAAAAGTTGCTAAAGCCTAACTCCTAGCTCGATGAAGGGTAGATCTACTGCCAAAGCTTCTGTCATTAATGGTGATCAGATCTTAGTGTTGATTCGGTAAGTTGAAGTACAGATTCATCAAATCCAGAAATCTTAATTCTATAATTGGTTTTAATAATATCCGATCATACGTATATTTCTGATGTTTTTGTTCCAACATGTTTATTATATTGTTTGTATGGTCAATTCATAGAGAGCAATTCAATGGGACTACTCTATTATTGTGAAACAATTTTATTTGCTTTCAATTGCTAAAGAAAACAAGAATGCCCCACTTCCTGTATTTTTCCAAATTAGTAAAAATAGAATAAATAAACACTAAATATATATATAATTTTTAATTGAAAATCGAATGATATTGCTACCATATCAGTTTTTTTTTCTTGTCAAAATCAATCCTCTTTTTTTTACATCCTCATTCAACCGCGAACCAGCCCGTTCGTCACTCTTGAAAAATTCAAAGATATGTGTTACATAATTTATTTTAAGTTATCATTATTTCTTCCTCAAGATAACTATACATTTACCTATAAAATTCAAAGATGTTTTAATGAGCTAGCTCGTGTATAGCTTTAACGATTATGCATTTTTTTGAACCACTAAGCAACAGCTTTTATTGACAAGTATGGCATCTTAAAGTTGAAAAAAAAAATACGGCATGTTATTTATCTTGGTAACCAGAAGTTAACCCTAAGGATCAATTAATACACACAAGTGGTTTATCACTACTTTATTTTATCGAATGCCGTTAAAACCTTCGATGCCACATATAATGGCAAGAGTCTCCTTCACCCATCGTAAAATATAACGTTATTTTCACAGATTTAGTGTTTTCATTAATGTGTTAAAAAAAAGTGTTTTCATTAATATATACCTAGACACCTCATAGATCTTCATCGTCTAGGTATCAAGACGCTTCAAAGGTCTCCCCCTGGTTTCTCAAACTTCTCTTCTCAACTACAAAATTAATCAGTTATGTTGTAAATTGCTAATTTCACTTAATTTTTATGTGTAAATAATGTAATAATGTAAATACCCTAAACAGTAGTCATTTGAGAAAGTGGAAAATTGAAATGAATAATTAACCAATTTGCCTGAGCTTTTTGACCAATTTGGTGGCAACATATGAGTTGATGGAAAAAGAAAAGAGAAGTTGAATAGCATAAAAACATTAAATCAAATGAGCTAATCAGTGAAAGAAGATGTTTCACCTAATATGGATTCTCCATCTTCACAAAACTACAAATGAAAACATCAGATTATGACTAATTACTTTTTTTTCTTCTACAAAGATCATGATACATTTATAATCCTTACTAATCAACAAACTGAAAAAAACATTTATACTTTGGAAATTTATGATGAAAATCCAACAACCCATCTTTTTATTTTTTGAAACACTATCCAACAACCCATCAAAGAGTAACTTTCGTGTCTTTGCTTATCTGTTGACTTTTTACTGTCTAACTCTTACTTTTTTCAACAAAATCATTTTCTACAGCTGCAAGGATTCTCATTTTTATTGTTTTTTACAATATATTATTAACACTGATATTATAAAAAAAAAATTAATCATCTAAAATGAAACCAAAGTCCATACGAATTACTGTCTTTGAAAAATAGGAAAAATATATCATTTTATAAATTCAACCAAGAGATCAAGGTAAAGTAAAAAAAAAGTTACTGATTCCATAAAAGAGGTCGAAAAATTTATTAGATGCTTTCATTACTTTTTGCTCATCCCTAATCGGCGACGATGATGAACTTGGGATGATGTGTGAATTAAGTAAATTATCTCATTGATATTCAAAAAAAATTTTGGTTGGTGCTCCTTTATAAAGCTTTTGTGATTATTATGTTATGGAAAGTGGACCTGTTATTAAAGGAACACACACACATATATGATATACCCAAGCTGTCCAGGAAAAAAATTGACAAATAAAAATAAGAAACTAACGAAAAGAAGGGGTCAAGAACGAATCTAGGGACCTAGCTAACAATATGTGGTTTACTTTGTAGACTTTTTACTTGTTGTTCAAAAAAAAAAAGACTTTTTACTTGTTTTCTCAAAGTGAACTAAACTGATGCTCGAAACAAAGTGTTCAATATGTTTTACAAGAATTTATGGCCAAATGTGACTGTTTACATGACTTTTCTTTGCATTTGTATATGTCCCTTCACAAAAAAAATACAAAAGGTTAAAATATAGATTTCATTCTACGAATTTGAAATCAACTTGTCATGATTAGAATATAAAATTTCAATCCTTCATAATTATCATCCATTAAATGAAAGAGAACTAAAAAGTTGTGTACTTTCAAAATAGAAGCAGGAGCTACATATCAGAGATTCTTCCAACATTTACCAAGTACCTAACCGGTTTACCTACAACCTTTTTTTTTTTTTTTTTGAACAACTCCGGTTTACCTACAACCTTAACATTAAACTTTATCCACTAGATTTATGGTCCTAAATTCGTAATCATGAGATGGACACAACAAGTCCAGTTTATTCTCAGGTTGTGAGTCCATGGGTTAGAGCTATAGGACAAAATACAAATCACTATCATTAACCAACAAACACATTTATCTTACTCTAATCAATTTTTTTGCCGATATCACTATTATCTTACTCTAATCAAACCAGACTATATATCCTTGTTCGTCAGGAAAGCCACAAAGTTTGAATCATCTTCCATCATTAAACCAAGCAATGAAACTACATACGCACTATCATTTTTCTTGTTAAGACTCCACAAGTCCGATTAGTTAATAATAATGTATGTAAAGTTGTAAACTAGAAGAATATAATTTAAAACTGGGAGGAAAAAGATTATAAAAACTCGTATGACTAGTCGTATGACTAGCCTTCTTAATTTTAGACACCTGATACCACAACTTGGATGCTCATTATGTTATAGTCATACCAGTGTACCAAGGTTGTCCTGCTCTGTTTGCTTAGCTTGACTTTTTTTTTGCTTAGCTAGTTAGATTTGCTAAAGGTAACTTCCTACACAAGAAAAGCTTAGTCTCCAGCAGATTAAGCCTGAATGATTTCACTTTTGCTAACTTTCTGAAGGCAACTTTGCTAACTTCGAAACACAGTAACCAAAATCTGCCACATTGTCAGAATATCTTCAGACACACTCATACATATACATAGGAAGCTCAGACTTAATCAGACCCGTTCCAATAACAACTATCGTAACATTTGTCTAGAGATAACAAAAAAAAGATGACATGTTCCACACTCTCTTTAGCTGTTGACTAATCAATGGTTGGCTTGTTACGTGGCAGATTCACGAGCGTCCATAAGAATCACGATCCGTGTAAAACGTAACGTGCAAGTCACTCCAAGACTTGGTCTCATTGGCATATCACTTTTCTTTCCATCTGACCTCAAAAAAACTCTGATCAACGTTTGCAAAGGTTTTTTTTGAGAAACATCACATCCCATCGGTTTAAGGATCGGAACCGTTTTAGTTATCGTCCTTTATTGTCGGAATGTTCGTTTTTAACGTTGGAGTAATATTTCCCTTTATTTGAAGAGATTACGTTTAGATTTATAGGTTTACCCGAGATCTTGACTGTAAGGTACGGTATCTTCTATTTTGTTTGTAAAGAAGTTACACTTTAGCTACACCAGAGAAGAAGCAATGATCTCCGGCGACACATTATCAGCTAAGAACCACAAAGCTTTACTACCAGAAGAAGACCCACCAAGCCAATCGATAGCACCTCAAGACAACAACAACGGAGCTTCTTCCACTATCTCCATCTCAAGCTGCTTCATCTTCACATCTCTCCTTATCATCACCTGCGTCACTCTCTCTGCCGTTTTCGCCTTCGTATTCTTCTCTTCCCACACACTCAAGAAACTCGACAAGCCCGTGGTTCTATTGATATCCTCAGACGGGTTTCGTTTCGGGTACCAACTCAAGACCGAGCTACCGAACATACACCGGTTAATCACCAACGGAACAGAAGCAGAAACCGGTTTAATCCCGGTTTTTCCAACACTAACTTTCCCTAACCATTACTCTATCGTCACAGGACTGTACCCTGCGTACCACGGCATCATCAACAACAAGTTTACGGACCCTGAAACAGGGAATGTTTTCACAAT
Organism: Brassica napus; assembly: GCF_020379485.1. NCBI lineage: Eukaryota > Viridiplantae > Streptophyta > Magnoliopsida > Brassicales > Brassicaceae > Brassica > Brassica napus. The sequence goes on along the minus strand of NC_063436.1, from coordinate 28,357,545 downwards.
GGCTAGCCACGAGCCAGAGTGGTGGTTAGGCGAGCCGTTGTGGGAGACAGTAGTGAACCAAGGGCTCAAGGCAGCTTCTTACTTCTGGCCTGGCTCTGAGGTACACAAAGGCTCTTGGGATTGCCCTAAAGGTTTCTGTCAAAACTACAATGAGTCTGTTCCTTTTGATGATAGGGTTGATACCATCTTGAGCTACTTCGATTTGCCTAGTACCGAAATCCCTAGCTTCATGACGCTTTATTTCGAAGATCCGGACCATCAGGGTCACCAGGTTGGCCCTGATGATCCTCGGATCACTGAAGCTATAGTCAACATTGACCGTTTGATCGGTAGATTAATCAATGGGTTAGAGAGAAGAGGGATCTTTGAGGATGTGACTATGATCATGGTTGGTGATCATGGCATGGTTGGAACATGTGACAAGAAACTCATCTTTCTTGATGATCTATCTCCATGGATCAAGATCCCAAGCAGCTGGGTGCATGACTACACTCCCTTGCTAGCTATTAAACCACCTTTGGGACACAATGCAGCTGACATAGTGGGTAAGATCAAAGAAGGTTTGAACTCAGGTGAAGTAGAGAACGGTAAGTACTTGAAGGTTTATCTCAAAGAGGACTTACCTAGCAGGCTGCATTACACGGAGAGTGAGAGGGTCCCACCTATCATAGGACTAGTTGATGAGGGCTTCAAGGTTGAGCAGAAGAGGAGTGAAGCTTATAAAGAGTGTGGTGGAGCTCATGGGTATGACAATGCTTTCTTCTCGATGAGGACTATATTCATTGGGCATGGTCCTATGTTTGCTAAAGGAAGGAAAGTGCCTTCTTTTGAGAATGTTGAGATATATAATGTCATTAGTACGATTCTAGGGCTTAAGGCTGCACCTAACAATGGGTCTCATGAGTTTCCTTCAAGCGTTCTCTTGCCACGCACGTAAGTAGACTTAGTGTGAGTTCATTCTTTTTGTCTATAAGAGGCAGCCTGGAACCTACAACTGCGTTTTAAGCCGCAGCTGAAACGTTTATGCGCTTTGATATATTAGACGTTTTATGCATTTTCATCTGTATCTTGTTTTGGTGCGATTGAACAAGTAATTCTATTAAATGTAATTGTTATATATTTTGGTGTCTATAATTGTCAAAAAATTTAGTCAACAATTTTAATGTAACATTTTCAATTTAAATGAACAATTATATTTTGGCATTTAAGTTAGTTTTCTTGTGTGTAAATAAAATCATTATTGTTCTGCGTTCTGCGTCAAAACACGATTGAACAGAGAAACAAAGCGCGTTTAGACATTTTCAACGCAAACGCAACAAAAAAACGCCAAATAAAAGACGGCGTCCAAAACGCACATGATGAGAGAAACATAACTGGATTCTATCTGAACCAGACAGTTTCTGATCTTCTTACAGAAATCTTCTTTTCTCCGGAGGATCCCTCGGAGCTAAGAACCATCTCCTTCTCTTCTCTATCTCTCTGCGTGGGTGAAATTTTGATGGCTGGAGTTGTGCGATTATCAACGACGTCGGTTCAGACCCTTGGCGTCTCTTCTTCGCCCTTCACCTCCTTTGCAGCCACTCTCAGTTCTCCTTGCTTACCTCCGAATCTGAATTCCGACAAGAGATTGCGTCACCTCTCATCTTCTCCCTCGTGCTCGTCTCCTCATTACTCAGCTTCTGGTCTTAGAAGCCATAGCCTCCTTAGACGTCCCAACAGCAAAGTGGTTCGTGTCAAGGTGAAAACTTTCTTGTCTTTTTAGCACAATCTGCTCGTTATTCGAATACCCTTTTGGAAAATGATTGGTTCTTGAGCTCAGATGATTACAAAATAAGTGTAAAGTTTCGGTTTTTGATTAGAAAGGGTGATGCTTTAGGCCATAATTTGAGTGTATGATGTGTTTGTGGTATAGGTAGATGAGAGTGTTACCGAGGCAGAGCCACCTAAATGGTGGGAGAGGAATGCTCCAAACATGGTAGATATTCATTCTACCGAAGAATTTTTGAAGGCTTTGAGCGAAGCGGGGGAAAGACTAGTGATTGTAGAGTTCTATGGAACTTGGTGTGCTTCTTGTAGAGCATTGTTCCCTAAGGTTTAGTTCCAAAGTTACGTTTGTGGCTCATTAGTTTTGTGATTCTGAGATGGATGAAAGATGTTTTGTGTCTTGTTCAAAATATTTTCAGCTTTGCAAAACGGCGGTGGAGAATCCTAATATAGTGTTCCTCAAAGTCAACTTTGATGAGAATAAACCCATGTGCAAGAGTTTGAACGTGAAGGTGCTTCCTTACTTCCACTTTTACCGTGGAGCTGATGGCCAGCTCGAGTCCTTCTCATGTTCTCTTGCTAAGGTAAAGAAAGCTGCTCATACACATCAAAACCTATTGAACGTGTTTGGTTTGACATTCTCTTCTTTATTTTTTTTGTTATTTCAGTTTCAGAAGATAAAAGATGGCATCAGACTACACAATACGGATCGTTGCAGCATCGGTCCAGCCAAGGGACCTGAAGGGTTTACGTTGGAATCTTTATCTGTGCAGACGAATGCAGCCAAACCAGCTGGATCAAGTTGAACTGCCAGATACTGAGCTTAATATTCTGTATATCCGAGATCTTCTGCCGCTGTAACAATCTTTGGTTGCTGAAGCAAATACTGAGCTTAATATTCTGTATATCAGTAATTTTTTGGTATAAAAGGATAACTCCTGAAGCATGTTATGATTCTTTTGCCAATAGGCAAATTGCAAATGTTGCAGCATCTATTGCCACTGGTCTTTATTGCTACAAACTACAAAGCATATAAGTTATCGATGTGTGATGCATGTGTGAGGTTTGGCAAGTCTAGTTTAGCAACCGGTCCACCTCTCCGTCTTCTTTAGCTTGATAATATAGCATATGGTTATAAGTCTACTCCTGGGAGAATGAACAGCTGCTCTGATATGACTCTGCTTTGTTGGTCCTCACACTCTGTATTCTTCTACTAACCGACGTATCCAGTGGTATTCTGATTGGGGTTTTGGCTGGTTTGCTGAAAGTTTATGACTTTACAAACAAAACATTGGTTTTTTTATCATCATCATCATCAACAACAACATCACATAAACATTGCATCAAATTGAAAGTTCATGACTTTAATTTACGAACAAAAGCTTTAGTTTTTATTAGCTTCTCACAAGAATCTCAGCACCCTTTAACAATGAAACACCTCGAAATCGCATTTCGGAGCAATAACCTGCAAAAGCATCCTCGCCGTATGCTCCTGACGCACCACCGCATCTCTCTTCTCCACCAACACCGCTCCAACGATCCTCTCAAACCCTCCTCCTCCACCATTCGCCACGTAATCAACCAGCGCCGCTTGCACAGGCCCCAAGCTAGGATTATACGCAGCTGACTCCATGTACCATCCTCTGTACACTCTCCCTTCGCAATCCACCAGCGCCACTCCCGACGGACACCGACTATACGGCGCGTAAGATCTATTCGCAGCTGATAAAGCCGTTAGCTTTAAATCGGAATCTACATGACCGTTGGTGACACCCAAGAGAGTGAGACGGTTATCGTGCGGCTCGAGGAGTAAAGGGACGTCTCTCTCGAGGAGATCGTTAGGGCCGAATCTGTGCGGCAAAATGCTCTCTAAACGCACGTATCCGTCTTCTTCTTTCTCCCTAACGGCGTCGTTTTCATCCTTAACGGCGTCGTTTTCTTTCTCATTAACGGCGTTTTCTTTATCCGTAACGGCGTCGCGGAAGGCGTTTGGATCGGTGATAAGGATTTTGATATCGGGGGCGTCGCGGATCTCCTGGAGGAACTGGCGGCAGTGGCCGCAGGGAGCGGCGGAGACGGAGAAGTGGCGGAGGTTCGGCTCGGAGTTGAGCGTGAGGTTGGTGACGAGGAACTGCTCGGCGTGGATCGAGTGGTGGAGAGGGAGGCCTGGGAACTCGACGTTGACGCCTACGAAGATCCGACCCGATGATCCGAGTCCGACTGCTGAGACCGGGAATTTCGAGATCGGAGGGCGAGCGAGGGGTTTCGCTGGGTTGACGAGCAGAGGGAGGAGGTTGACGACGGAGACGCCGTGTCGTTTCGCGGCGGATTCGGCTTCTTCGGCGTGGATAAGGAAGCTGGGCCGATCCATTATCTGAGACTGAGAGTTTATTTCGGGTCGGGTCGGATCCACGTGGGGATTTATATTTATGGATCCCGGGACGGAAATGAGGAGCGGAAGCTAGTATTTATACGCTGGACTATTCGTTAAGACGTTGATGGGCTCAGTTTATCAAGACTCGTGACCCATTTATTTGAGTAGTTTAGTAGAAATATGACGACAATTTAATCTTTAAGCAGTCATGATGTGACCAGAAAGAAACTAGACCTTTGTTTCGCCATGTTGATCTTGACGTGAACTTGGTTGAGAAACTAGTCTACGTTGACTTGATCACGTGAACTTAACAGAAAATTCACTTTATATGCCTCAGCTCTCAACGTCCGTCTCGACGTTTAACCATTTTAAGAAAAACAAGTTTACTAATGGGACTACATTATATAATTTATATTCTATGCTTTGATATGTATGCAAATTGCAAAACTACTTTTTCTGACTCAATTATATAGATTAATTCAAAGGCATTGCATATTTTTTTTGCTTTTGCTTTTGCAAAACCAAAATAAAAGTTCATAAGACTATTTAAAAGAAAAAAGACGAACTATAAGACTTGAAAAATTACTGCATGAACTCAAAGAAGAAATCAACATATAATAATCTTATAATTCATTACTAAGACAATTGTGATTTGCGTTTTATCTTTCCCGTACATACCATAGTTTTTGTATCAACATCTTATAAAATATGCATCAGTTTTTCCAATTATTACGAATTATGTATATATATTTTGTTTAGGGTAAATTTTGGAATCGTTTCTCATATTAATCTTTGGCCTTCACCTCCTAGATGCAATGAAAGACCTTGAAAGCGCATTTGGGGTCGGCTATAGTCTCTAGAATCATCTTCGCCGTCTTCTCTTGACTCACCACTGCATCTCTCTTCTCCACCAGCACCGCTTCCACGATATCCTCGAACTTTGTACCTCCACTTATCACAAAATCAACCAACGCAGCTTGCACTGGCCCTAAGCTTGGGTTATAGGCAGCTGACTCAATGTACCATCCTCTGTACACTTGCCCTTCACGATCCTTCAAGGCCACTCCCGAGGGACACTTACTGTACGGTGCAAAAGATCTGTTCGCCGCCGCTAGAGCCGTCCTAAGCAGTAAACGATCTTCACATCCCTCTGAACTCACTAAGAGGAGTTTGTTATCACGCGCCTGGAGAAGGTCAGGGAGGAGATTGGAGTGACGTGGAAGGAGACTCTTGAGAGTCACGAATTCTTGTATGCCAAGTGCTGGATCTTTGATAAGGACTTGGATGATAGACGCCTCGGTGATTTCTTGAAGAAACTGACGGCAGTGACCGCAAGGCGCGTGGAAGACGGAGTCGCTAGAGGAGACGGCTAAGTGTGTGAGGTGTTGCTCGGAGTTGAGCATGAGGTTGATGACGAGGAACTGCTCGGCGTGGATGGAGTGGTGAAGAGGAAGACCGGGAAGTTCGACGTTGATGCCTAAAAAGACCTTGCGGGAAAATCCGAGTCCAACTGCTCCGACGTGACGTCCGGAGATTGGAGCCATACGGAGAGAAACCTTACGGTCGATCAGTGAAACAAGGTCCATTGGATCGCTGACGACACCATAGGGTTCGTTTATGAGAACGAATTTTGAGGGCTGTGCCATTTTCTTTGGATCTTGTGTTTGGGATGTTATGTTGAATGTGAGAAGTGAAGAAGCAAACTCTTTGACTTATTTATAGGTGTAGTGTTGTGTGCATGCATATTGAATTAAACTGTGTAATTGGGTGTTTATGTCATTGACATACCTAAGTAAAAGCTACAGAAATGAAAAAGGTGATTGTGACTCTTTCAGATTCATGAACCATCTTTTTGAGAAAGAAGTTGTTAGAACTATTTTTGTAATTTAGTAAAAACTAGATAGTAAGGTCATGAAAAGTGGTAACGTATGGTTCTAGTCATAACCCTTGATTAGTAACTTTATAATAGCTTGAATATATAGTGACATAGATGAAAATATATTCAACTCATTAAAAAATACTAGTTCAAATGTCCGTAGATTATTGCAATGGTTACTCATCGTGTCATTATGGTGTTACTGTCTATTTACGAACCCGATTTAGAATTCGTATTATCGTATATAGTGATAATCAAGTCCATGATATACATAAATCTTCATTCAAGCTTTGTAAATTGCAAGTTTAATTTATTTATTTTTTTTAAATGTATTATCCTATCTATTTGTTTTAAATGGAGTGAGTACCTCGTACGCAGACGATATCACATGCACAGGCACTGTTACAAAATCTAAACGAGATTGGTCACTATATAAACTATCAAGACTAGCTCATGTAACCACTTTAAAAGCAACATTGCATTAAAGTAGTTAGAAATACTTTTAATTAGTTTGGATTACATAAGAAGTTTACTTGAAAGTGATTTGATGCACTAGTGGTAAAAATATACTAATTCAATAGGCTTACCTAATCACTCTTGCATTGTATGAGTAATTAGGATCTACCATCAAGGCTCATGATGATTCATGAACTATTTTTTAAATCAAATTAGAGCTTGATCCACGAGGCCACACAGATAGTTACTTTTACTTTTATATATATAAATATTATCTTATTGTTTACCATATTTAAAATGTTTATAAATACAAAAATTAAATAGTTTACATGTTGTAAAAAATATTGATTTGTTCGCCATACTAAACCTTCGACAAATATTGGCCAATTGATATGTCCAAGTAATATTTCTTTTAATACGAAATCTTTTTCCAAATATAATAATATTTTAATATTTTGATTAGATATAGATCATATGGCGCGATTTAGATATATTAAAAAGGAATATTCGGTTATATACATTAAATATTATTCTATAAGTAATTCAAAAATATTTAAATCTTATATAGATAAATTTTATTGTTGAAAATAATTAATAGTAACCGAAATGGTTGAACATATATATTTAGAAATTTTCGAAATATATATTTTGGCGAGATTTGGATATATTAAAATATGAAGATTTGGTTATAAACATTCCCTATTGTTCTAAAAATAATTCAAAAATATTTAAATCTTAGCATATATAGATTTTATTGTTGAAAATAATTAATGATAGTCGTAATGATTAAATCTATATTTTAAAAATATTTGAAATACATATATTTTAGGCTTTACAATCTAAATTTGTATGAGTAATTAGGATCCACCATCAAGGACCATGATGACTCATGAACGATCTTTTAAAGCAAATAAAGTAGTACGATTAATTTTTGTTGTGTAGTAGTAGAAATCAAGTAGATGAGGTGAAGACAAACGAGTAATAAAACATGGTTTAATCGTCTTAAGCACTTGACTAGTTGCATCGTCTACATATCAGAGATTTATGTCACTTTATGCTCAGCTCTAAACAAATTCAAACATGAAAATATCACTAACTAAGTTGTAATTCGATTTGAGTCTATGGGCATATGACTCAAATCGAGTTATAATTAGTGATATTTTCATATTTGAATAGTAATTTAGATACTAAAAACATTTATTCGTGTAGTGCTATACGTAAATTCATGTCTTTGTGGTGTTATTCGATATACTAGAGCCGGTGTCCACGTTCCGCGCGGATTACATATTTAATTAAAGTATGTTAATATTTGTGTTAATAGATTCTTACACGTTTTCCTAGGATTAAAACAATGGTGAAGAAGTGCCACATGTTTGTATAGAAAACAATCATCATCTAAGAATCTTCATCACAAAAATGTTTTTTTTTGCCAAAGTATTTAATTATTCCTATATGTGTCTTCTAAGGGTGAATGACGAATCTGTTGATACAGTTGGGAGCAGTGTTTTTTTATTAAAAACTAATTGTGGTATCTTTCATAATTTGTATTTTTAAATAAAAACATATTTTACTAATTATGTTTATATTTGTTTTATTTGCGTTTTGTAACTATAAAATGAATAATAATATCTTTATTTAGTACTTATATAAAATTATATAGAGATAGATTATTAATTTATGATTATGATGAGACTATATATTAATTTGGAACAAATATTAAGCAACTCAATTAGATTCTTGCAAACCGGGGGAAAATGAGTGGCCGGTCATGTCGTCTGTATTTTTACCTTTTCCCAAGTTTTTAAAACGTTTCGTAGCAATAAACAAAATTCAAAACGTAGCATTTCATTTACATATTTGGAATCTTATCAAATAAGATGTAACTTTTCTTTTTTTTGTGCGCTTCAAATTTAATAAGATGTAAATAGTCAAAAATATATAAAAAATAAATATATATAAAACATAATTTGTATTTTATATTTGTTTTATTAGAGTTTTGGATTAAAGTATTAAATTAATATATCAATACTAATAATGTTTTTGATTCAAAAATGTACTTGTAAATTCAAAATACCTCCCATAAGCGGAGGATCTTTGGCAGTTGGTTTGACCATGGTATTGAGAAACAATCGATCCTTAAACAAAGGAAGGAATAATTAAATGTTAGGCAAAGTGATATGGTTTGATAATAAAACATAGTGAAAAAGGTCCCAATGGATAAAATCGAACCATGAGATTAATTACAAACTAAAATCTTATAAAGCAAAAAAAACTAAATATTTTATATGACCGATAGATGTGAACTACAATTGTAGTAGCTTTGCAGGCAGGAACTATTATATTAAATCAGAATTTTTTGGCGGAGACCAATAGCTAAAGACGGAAGATTGTTGGTCTATGTTTAATCTTAACCAACTAAAATCTTATACGTTTGTTCGCACAGATTATCAATATGAATCTATTATTAAAACAATTGAAAATAAACAGTGGAAGGTGAGCCAAACCCCACGTCCCAACCGCATACGGACTTAACTATCCAACTCTTAAACATATCACTTACGCCAAGAAATTGACAAAATTGTGACTTTCAAATATTGACTTACACAAAATCTTGAACGGTTGGCGGTGGTGGTTTTTTCAGAGTGAGAGGGGATGAATATATGGTCTTCAGATTAGAGTTCTTGATCCTAATGGTAGAATATATGTTATTTAATTTTCAATGAATGCAGTAGGCATTTTGGGCATGAAATATAACGATTTTCTAAATTAAATTGTTCACCAGCTATAAGAATATTAAGTATGAGGCAAGTTAAAGTTGTAGAAATCGATTTTGATTTAGGATGACAAAGATGTGGTAGCTAGAAGCCTAATATTAATCAACAATCAATGCATGCATTGTTTTATTATGATGTAACTGGAGTTGAACCGGGTTAAACTGTGACTCTTCACACATTTTAATGGTTGGTTTTTTTTTTTTAAAGCACAGTCCAAAATGACATGGCATAATGGTTGGTTCTGATTATTTTGCCCATGTGGCATGGCTTAGGAAGTTAGGATTTAGCTCCTTTTATATAGTAGGATACAATACTATGTAATTGCCTTAGTTTGATGTAATTACTCTAATTTGTTTCTTCCCTACTTTTGTTGCAAAAGACCACTTAGTTTACTTTATTACAGTTTATTCCCCAAATCTTTGTGGAGTGTAAATAAACCCCCACGATAAAAGGACTTTAATCTGAAATTGGACAAATGGATGAAAAAAAAATTTCAACCACCTAAATGATCTACATAAGACAAGAGATGTGTAAATAACGATTTTACCATTAATGATGATTCTACCTTAGCCATCAGATCTTATCTCTTTGTTTTAATCTTGACCATCGAATTTACATTTATCTTTCCTTCTCTCTTTTTTTTTTGTTTAATCTAAACCACGTGAACAACTCACAGCCACACATCTTCCTTATCTCATTATTTTATTTGAATGAGTATAACTAGTATTACTCGTACAAATAAACATGTTAAGAAATTGTATAACTGGTATATAAATATTATAATTTATGTATAATATGTAGTTACTCGACACGACTAATAAATTATGTTTTAGACATAAATAAACAAGCAAATATATCTTAATTTGAAAATGATGAAAAACATCTTCTATTTTATTTAAAAAATTTCGATTGTTGTTAAATTACTATATTATGCACTTTATACTTTTAAGGTTTGTTAACAATATTAGCCATATTATTATGATAAACAAATATCAAACATATTGTTACAAACATATGATGTAAAATATTGGCACAACCCCTAAAACTAGACATATATATGAGTATCACTCGTACAACTAGTATAACTTTCAGAAAATGACAAAACCAATTTGGTATTTCATATAAGAAAAACAATCAAATATCCTAATTGGTATGTACTCAGAAGTTTCTCTTAATAGATTTGAAGTTTTGGATTTTTTTTTTTGAAAACTATTACACAACTCCATAAATTTACATGATTTACCTTATACGTTTAAGGTTTGTTAACTTGTTTATCCACTTAATTTTTCGAAAACATTCATGAAATGCATTTTTATGAAATTGATGATTTTACTGTAACCGGGAAAAGGCATGTAAATATAAATAAGTGGTGCAACTAAGGTAAATGTATTTATTATGTAGTACAACTAATATTTTTCGATTTCACTGCCAATGTACAGCTATGGACAAACCGGTACAACTCAAAAACTAGTACAACTATGTATAGTCGATATAACTAGAAAACTGATACAACTACTTGTTATTTTATTTAGTATTGTTTTAAATGTGCATAAATGTTATAATTTATGTATAATATGTAGCTAATATAACTAACACGGCTAGTAAATCATGTTTTACATATGAAATAAACAAACAAATATCCTAATTGGTATATGATGACAAAATTTCATCTATTTTATTTGTCACGACTTCACTCTTCTTCGCCACAACTTCATTCTTCTTTGTTGTATCTCTCTTCTTCATCATTGCATCTTTCTTCTTCGTTGCGGCATCCCTCTTCCTCACAGTGGATTCCTTTTTTTTTGTTAATCGTCGGTGAATCAGTCACTCTTACTCATCGCCGATGCTCCATCATTTTTGTTTTTTTAGGTGACTTGTGTTTTTTGGAACCATGGCTGAATACTTTTCTGGTTCCGCATCTATCTTTTTGGCCTTGAGAGCAAAAAAATGAAGATGATTTTTTTTTCAAAAATAGTACAACTAGTATAACTAGTATAACTTGTAAAAAAAATCACTATCCAAATAAAATACTATTGAAATAACCTATTCATGTATTTGATACATACATGCCGGGGAAGATTAGACGAGCATATCTTATTGGTTCTACATCATCCTCGTTTCTATCATCTTCATACTCTGAAAACAAAAATTAAAAATCACCATATTAATTGCAAAGTTGTACTACTTATACATGTTTTACTTGTATCAATTATAATGGGTATACTCAATCTCTTTATACTAGTTATACTCTTGGTAGTTATATTAATTTGAGTTGTACTAGTTGTATTAGTAACACTCTGCGTTTTTTTTTTTTGAATCTCATATGCAAAACATGAAATTTGCTTCTAGATAAGATATAATTGATTAAATATGACTCTGGGTTGATCGATTTGGGATAAGAAAGTGAAATTTGGTGGATGGTTAAAGAAATTTTTTTGATTTTGCTTCAAGGTGAAAAAATATTAATGGAGAAGAAAAGAGAAGGAAGAAGAAGATTAGGGTTTAACTTGGGTAGGTTTTTGGGTCTGCATCCGGGTCGGATTTAAGTAGGATAGTAATAGCATAAGTTAGTAAATATATTTAAGTTCTTAGGTCTTATGGTCTTTTCTTCCTAATTTTTATTTATTTTTAATTCATTTTTTAATTAAAAATAGAGGAGGTTTTTTCCAGATTTTTCTGACCCCCTTTGTCCCTTCTAGCATTTGTTCCATTAGTAGTAGCTAATATATTTTAGATAAAACTTTGTTTTTTTTTCTTGTTTAGATAGATAATATAATTAGTTACATTTTGGAAAATGCTTGCATAAATATTTATAGTATGGGATAAATCTAGCTGGAGGAAGACAGGTGGACGCCGAGAGCGGTGAGGTGGTCACCAGAACTTCTTCCATAAAACCCGATGATCTTCGAGCCTTTTTCTCCTTGTAGCACGAAGGGCTTTCCGTTAAAGAGTCCACACTGTAGCGGCCATAATCTTTCCTTGTTCGCCCGGAACGTGATGGATGTGATTTGACTCTCAGTGTAGGTCCCCTCGATGGCTTCGATGTAGTCATCATAAGTGATCATAATCTGTTAATAAACCTATATAAAGTTACATGAAGTATTTTTTTTGGCATTTTTTTAAATAGGCATTTTTAAGTTTTTATCACAAAATAACCTTCAAAAAATCAATTGACCAAAATAACTATTTTTATTTTGAAAATTTTTTATTTTAATTTTTAAAAATTTGAAACCATATACTCAAAACCTCATCCTTAATTCTATATTATAAGTCTAGATTAATTAACTCTAGGTATAAATATATTTTCTCTTTAATAACATTTTCTTGATAATTTTTTAAGAGCTATTTTTGTAACACCAATTACATGGAGTCTAAGTCAGAAAATAATGATTAAAACAAAAAATTTCGATGTCCTTCAGGCCAGTCCAGTATGTTTTGGCGTCTAAAGCTTAATAACATTTAATCTAACAATAAAAAAAGTGTCTTTGAAAGGTAGAAGATAAGTATCAAACCCTCCCATCTCTTTAAAAGAAAGAGATTGCCCGAACAACTATACCGCAATATGAATGTTTTGAAATTGCTGCCCTTCAAATATATAAATATAATTGGGCTCCTAAAACATGGGTTTTACCTCGTTGAGCCTAGGGCCGACCCTGCTGTCCTCTGACTCAGGAATAAGGGTTGCCGTATTCCAGTGACCAGCTCCAGCTACAATTGTGTTATCCTTGATGTAGTCAAACTTGATAAAGAGGCAACCAAGATCACTTTGTCCTACATATATTTTCTCTACACGGTCGAAGAAGCCATCGTCCCACTCGTTTCCTCCAACTCCGTTGCTCGCCTCTACTCCCTTAGGGAGTGTGAAGCAGGACTCAGCAGGTTCCCGGCCGCTCATCGTGAACGTAGGAACTTGAACAAGACTAGGAATATAGGTACGGTGACATGGATAATTCTCCTCAACCAAATCATTTATTTTAATTTCATTAAACTTATCTCCCTTAGCAATATAGATGGTAGCCTCTCGCTCCTTGTTACAACAACACAACACGAGACTAAGACTTTTATCATCGATGAAATAACTTGGCGGATAGATGCTCGACACTTTGAAACTTGACCATTCAGGAACTCGCACATTCATGAACTTCATCCACTCCACAGCTTCCCCATCCTTATTTTTAATCTGTTTTTTGGTCACCCAAATCTGTATATTCCTTGAGCCACATAATTTCTCTAAATACGAAAACCGATCCCCCCTATAAACATCAAGAGATTTAGGATCATCTCGAATGGAGGTTTTAGTAGGCAAGTTACAATAGAATTCGAATTTTTCTGTAGAGAAATCAAAGGTTTGAATACAATGTTCATGAAGCATTCTACGATAGGCAATCCAATACAAAGTTCCATTCAAGGATACACTGGACCTATTGTAGAATTCCATTGCAAACTCGTACGTTTTAGATTTCCTTGCATCAGATCCAAATTCAATGATATTAGCATGCAGAGTTGTATTACTAGATCTCCAAGAACCAAAGATCTTGTATTGTTTGTCAGGGCTACTATTGTCATATCCTATCCCACTGGAAGGTACTATGGATTTGTTCCATCTAATCTGTCTCAACCATGGGTTGCATATACCGGTCCCGCTAGTTGTAGAAAACATCAATAACCCATCGCAACATTCGACTGTCGTGACCAAAAAAGCTCTATAACCGGGAACAAACTGGGGTAAGTTATGCACTTCTATAGATGGACCATCAAGATTAACATCCACCAAACAAATCTTGGATTCGACAAACAAGATGAATTGTGGACGAGCACGAGACAAATGATTGTTGACAAAAAATTTGTCGTTGAAAAGAGCGTTCCATCGTTTGCAAACAAATCTGAAACGAGTGAGAGACTCTATCGGGATCAGAGAGAGTATCTTCTCCTCCAATTCCCAAGGAAGTTCCACCATTTGATTGTGTGTTTTTTTGTATGGAAGAAGTTGATGATAAAGACAATTACATCTTCAATTTATATAAAAAAGTGCATTTGTGTATATATAATTAACTTACATTGGTATCAATACTACAATAGGTAGAAAATCTTTAGCAGTCTAGATTTTTTTTTTAAAAAGTCTAGTTCTTTTCCCAAAAATACAATTATAAACAATTAAAAAGAGATGAATATGTATTTAATTTTAGATTGGATGTGTCTTGAAATAAAACTAAACCAATTTATTCTGAAAATCTGGTTCTGTTATCCAATTTTCTTTAAATTTACTAGAGCCAGGGTCCGCGCTTCGCGCGGATAATATTTTTTATTAAAATAAATTTTTATATTTTTGTAGTTTTAAATATCAGATATTGGAAGTTAAGTTTTGTTCGTTGTAGAATTAACCATAGAGTTTTTGTTTGAATGTGATGCGATGATCAGTTTCTGTTTTCTAAACAATAGTAAATTTGAAAAATATATGGTTGTTTGCATTGAAGTGTAAATTTTAAAACAGTTGACTGGTGTCGATTTCCGTATTGTGGTTTGATCCCATGTGAAGGTATGCCATCAGGCTTAGGATACCAGTTTATTCCTCTTTTGAAAGCGTTGTATGATATCTATGTCGTTGTCAAAGTAAAAGCGCGATCCTGGTGTGGTTGTGAGTGAAAGTTTCCCTGAAAATTAAAACATATTATAACCAAATAAAATTTAATAATATATGGAAATAAAATTTCGGTTGTATAGGGTTTTTCGAGTTTTTGGTGGTGCTAGAAAATAATTGGTCATTGTGACTTTAATCTTTTTAAAATATAAAGTAAGTTTTAAAATATGTAATTAATATATGTTTTTTGTATGGTTTAAAACTAATAAGATGTAAATAATGAAGAATATATTAAAACTAAATATATATATATAACCAAATTTATGATAAACATGGTCAAACGGTTCATAATTTGTATGCTAAATTAAAAAAAAAAATCTTCTAGATAAAAGAAAAATCTACATTTGTATTTGTGCATTAAATGAAAAAGGGAAATAATATGAAAAACTTCTTTGCAAACAATAGAGTGCATTAACAACTTGTATATTTTGTTTATTAGAGTTTTGGATAAATAATTAATATTTCAATAATAATAATGTTTTCATTCAAAAATAATAATATTTAAGTTGAAGATGAGATGAAGAGGAAGAGAATCACGATGAAATGGAGTCGGTGATTAGGGTTAGGGTGAGGATGAGTGATCTTTAGTTTTTAGAGAATTATATGTTTTAGGGCTTTTAGTATTTATGGGTTAGGGATTATGTTTTAGGACCTTTAGTATATGTGTAATAATGGATTATGACCTTTAGTATCTGAGTAATAATGAGCTGTTAAAATGGAATGTTGAGAATTGTGTAAATAGATTCTGAAATTTAGTAATAATGGGCTGCGAAGGTTGGTCTTTCAAGCTTAGTCCGGAATGACATGGCAGATTAGTTGGTTCTCAATTTTTTTGCCCATATGGCACTCCTAATTAAGAAATCTCAAAATTAGTAGCTTTTATATAGTAGGATTTGAAAGATTGATTACAAGGAAATAAATAAGAGACCAAAACAGTTAGTGGAGCTTATTGAATCAAAGACTTAAGAGAATTCAAAATTTGAGTAAATTGGAAAAAATCTGAGATTTGAGTAAATCTAATAAAATCCGAAATTTGAGTAAATCCTAAAAATTTTTTTGCAAGTTTTAAAGTTTTTTGAAGAAATTTCAGATTTTTTGAAACCTTTTAAATTTTTAATATTTATGTAAATAATATTTTCATTTTAAATTACTCTAATTTGATTTTTATCATCTTATGAAATACATAAAAAATATAAAAGTATATGAACCCAAGTCCGTTAATAAATATACGTGTATTAACTGGACTATTTGGGTTTATTGTTAGGCTACTCAGTCTAAGTAGCTTGGGCTTTAAAACATCAAATAATAGGTTTAACAGTTGGATGACAATACATTAAATCTATCTCTTATCTTTTTGAATAACCAATAATTTTTTTTATAAATTATTTTAATTTAATTAATCATATATTACCTAATGACATTTTAGTATATTTTATAGTTTTTTCAATCTTCGTGAAATGCGTTAAAGTGATACTTATAAAAACCGGATGGAGTATTAGGTAAGAAGATACCAATTCAAATGTCGGTAGATTAATTGCATTGGTTACTCATGTCATTATATGGTGTTACTGTCTATCTACGAATCCGATTTAGAATTTGTATAGTGATAATCAAGTCCATGATACACATAAATATTCACTTAAGCTTTTGAAATTACAAGCTTAAGTATTTATTATAAAAAAATATCCTATCTATATGTGTTAAATGGCGTGATTACCTTTTCCGCAGACAGTACTATCACATGCATATGCACTGCTTACAAAATCTTTGTCACTGTATAAACTAACAAGACTTATGAAATCACTTTAAAAGCACTTTAAAAAAAAAATTAAAAGCAAATTTGCTTTAAAGTAGTTTGTATTACATAAGAAGTTTGCTTGAAAGTGATGTAAGAGCGGTAAAAACATACTATTCAATAGTCTTGCTTAATCAACTATATTTAGTAACATTCAATTCTGATGGTTGTTTGAATATATAGGTTTAAACTATATAAGATAATCTTTCATAAAGTGCTATTTCATTCATAATGTATTAATTTACAATTCTTTTTAGAGTTGTAAGGCCATCAGCATTGAGAGTTCTAATGGGGTTCATGGGCCCGGGTTCATAGGCCCGGAAGGCAAAAATAAATCAAAAATTGGGTTTATTTACGCGACCCGCCTCTTATTACTGACCCCGTATGAGCTCGGTTCATGCCAGGTGTCACCCACCCATTGGAAACGCGTTCGCGAGTTCACGAGGAGGAAAGCGGAGAGAAAGCATTTTCTCTCATTTCTCAAAAAAAGCTAGGGTTTCTCTCCGAAAGGCGATTTTGGTGCGACGGTGACCGTTCTTCACTTTCCTCTATCTACTCGACGACGGAGTGTCTCCTCTACGAGCCCAGGTGAGTATGGAGTTGATTCACGGTTTAATCAAGCGTTTATCGTGTCGAAACCGATGTGGGGGACTCGAAATAGATTTTGTGGTTTCGAGTTTGGGTTCGAAATCGGAAAGGGGTTTTCGCTATATGGTTTTAAAACCTCATGCGGGGTTCGATTTAGGGTTTGTTTATCTGGGATTTGAAATCGATTTGGGAGTTTCGAGTTATGGTTTTAAATCTGCATGTGGGTTCGATTTATGGGTCGTTTCATCATAATTTTTCGTGATTATTTCGTAATTTGTTTTATCTTTGTTGTTTAGATGGATCCCGTGGAAGATAGAAGAAATACAAAGAGGCAAGAGGAGTACTACAACAGTATGGGAAACGTGGCCGATTCAGAATATGGGATTCCCAGGAGGTGTCCCTGTGGTGGGAGAATCCGAGACGAGGTTCGCGTGAAGGAGAAGTACGACACTCTGCCTGGGAAACGCTTCTTCACGTGCATCAACTACGAGGTAAGAGATACAATGCAGATGGGTTTGAAGATGTATAGATTATGTTTTAGTGACGCGAGTCTAATGTGTTTATGTTGTCAACAAGGCTGATGGGTTTCATTACCGTCAGCCTTGGGTTATAGGTGTGCAGGAGGAGATCGAAAGTCTGCGTAGGCGGGTGGAGAAGGCTGAGCAGGTGATCAAGTTGGTGCCCAATCTCAATAAACATATCGACACAGTTGAGGTTAGTGAACTTTTTAAGAGTATCGAATAGGTACTGTAAAGATTTGTAAAGTTTGGTTATTTTTAAGTCCATAACACGGTTTGTTTGTTTCCATCTGCAGGCAGAGGTTAACCGCCTCAGTTTGGCGGTTGATAACCTCACTGCTGAGATTTATTCTCTCACTGTGCAGGTCGCAAATCTGGAGAAGGTCTGCTTCGAATAAAAACCTTAAGGTAAACACTCAAGCTTAACTAAGCTTAACTGAACTGAAGTATTTAGCTTGCTCTGATGAATGCTGAACTAGAGGTGAACTGAACTAGATAGAGTAGGTAACTGAACTAGAAATGAAGTGAACTAGGTAGACTAGGAACTGAAAAACATTAATTATCAGTTGGTTGGTTGATCTGATGAATGCTGTTTTGAATGCTCTCTGTCCACTCCTTGTACTAGTTTTTTAAAACAGATTTGATGTGTAATGAATGCCGTTAGAGAACAACTTGTTGTGTAATTAACTTTAATGAATTTTGGTGGTTAGACTTACTTTAATTGCTCTCTCTTATCAAAGCACAATGGTAGTTTAAAAAACATAGTTAGAAGTAAAAAATCTGAAAACCAAAACCACGTTTAAAACATCACCCCAAACCAAAATGGAACCGTTTTCTCTAGATTCTCCCGGGTTTATGAACCTTTTATCTTCCCAGACCAGTCAACCCATAGACGTAGGGTCCATAGGCGTAGGGTCTTCTACTGTTCCAAAACCGGTGGAGAGGAAAAAGTGGACAACACAAAAAGACATTGTTCTGATCAGTGTTTGGTTGAACACCAGCAAGGATCCGATAGTTAGTAACCAGCAGAAGTTAGGGTCGTTTTGGAATAGAATAGCAGAGTACTTCAATTCAAGCCCTCAGCTGAGTGGCTACGCTCCTAGAGAGTGGAGTCAGTGTAAGCAGAGGTGGGGTAGAGTTAATGAGCAGGTCTGTAAGTTTGTGGGTAGTTATGAGGCGGCATTGAAGGAACAAGCTAGTGGTCAAAATGAGAACGATGTCATGAAGTCTGTCCATGACATCTTCTTTAACGACTACCAGCTCAAGTTCACACTCGAGCATGCGTGGAGGGAACTGAGGTTTGATCAAAAATGGAGATCAAACTCTGTTTCCAGAGATGGTCCAAAAGAGAAAAGGAAGGAAGCTGCGGTTACAGAGCCTGAGTTGGAAGAGGTTAGGCCTCTTGGTATTAAGGCTTCCAAAGCTGCGAAACGAAAGAAGCACGGGAATGAAGCAGCTCTTGATCAGATAGAGAGCATACTAGCAAAGAAAACTATCATATCAAACCGGAAAATCCTTGATCGTCTCTTAGGAAAAAATACAGATACACTTTCTGATCAAGAAAGGACACTCAAGAATAAACTGATATCTGAAATGCTTTGAGTTGGTCAGTGGGTAATTTTTTTTGTGATATGTGATTTTTTGTATGTTTTGTGTTGTCTATTTCTTTTTGTTTTTTTTGAGTGTTGTCTAGACTAGAGTGTGATTTGTGATTTGTGATATGTGATTTCTTGAGTGTTGTCTAGACTTTTTGTTTAACTTTATTGATTCGCCTCTGTTTTGTGTTGCAGGTCACGGGTTGCAGGAGGTGGATGCTTGTACTTGTGTTCCAGTCACGGGTTCACGCTTTCTCTGTTTCTTTTATGTACCTGTCTTTTAGCTTTATGTACCTCTCTTTTAGCTCTATGTATGTCGGTTTCAATCACGGGAAAGTGTAGAATGTTGGATATTTCTACACTTCTATCTTATGTAATCACGGGTGTATGTACCCCTGATAACTTCATTCACGGGTGTAAACATTGTCTCCCTATATATATTATGTTTGTCACTTCTCTTTGGCGATCATTTATAAAATCTCCAATGCAACTTCTCTTTCTTTCTCACTTGTCTTTGTGAAACACAAAGTATTTGTATGACCCACTGCTTTCCTCATCCTCCTCTACACCAAGTCTCTCTCCTTGTATTTAGGTAATCACATATCTTGAACCGTAGCTTTTTTAATTAAGGTTTGTATGAAACAAAAGATATAATCACATATCTTGAACCGTAGCTTTTTTAATTAAGGTTTGTATGAAACAAAATCTATAATCATATTTTAACCGTTGTTTTTTTTAAAAAAATGAACCGTTGCTTTTTAAACGAACCGTTGCTTTTCTTACAAGTATCATGTATATTCTAATGTACCGTTGCTTTTTTTTTTATATGAAACACCGATTTTGTTTGAAACATATATGAACCGTTGCTTTTTTTTATATGTATATAAAATACAATTTAAAGAAATAAATGAAACAAACAACATTTTGTTTAATTAATATGATAACAGCATTTTGTTTAATTAATATGATAATATATTTTTTTTTTAATATGTACAAAGGATGTCTTCCTCATCAAGTGATGAAGTAGATGAAGCTTTAGATGAAATTGTCGACGAAGTAGTCGATAATTACATCGACTCAATGGTTAATGCTCAAATCAACAAGCCGAAGCGACGAAGTTATATCGAAAGAGAGCGGGAACTAGGACACAAACAACTATGGAACGATTATTTCGCGGAAAATCCAACATACCAGCCGGAAATGTTTAGGCGCCGTTTTCGAATGAACAAAACTTTGTTCCTTCGCATAGTCCAAAGCCTAACTACTGAACTGCCATACTTTCAGCAAAGAAGAAATGCTCATGGAAGGTTGGGGCTATCTGCACTTCAAAAGTGCACGGCAGCAATACGTATGCTGGCATACGGACAATCGGGAGATATGTATGACGAATATCTCCGACTAGGTGAAAGTACTTCACGTTTATGTTTGGATAATTTCACTAATGGGATTATACAATTGTTTGGAGCTGAGTATTTAAGAAGACCTACACCGGCGGATATTCAACGATTACTCGATGTTGGAGAGGCACGGGGGTTTCCAGGGATGGTAGGCAGCATCGATTGTATGCATTGGGAGTGGAAAAACTGCCCAACGGCTTGGAGAGGGCAGTTTACACGTGGTTCAGGAAAGCCGACAATTGTCTTAGAAGCTGTGGCATCACAGGATCTTTGGATATGGCACGTATTTTTCGGTTTACCAGGTACTCTCAACGATATCAATGTTCTTGATCGGTCTCCAATTTTTGATGACATTTTACAAGGTCGAGCACCTAAAGTTAATTTCAAGGTCAACAACCACACCTATCATATGGCATACTACCTTACTGACGGAATTTATCCGCATTGGGCTACATTTATCCAATCCATCCCACTTCCTCAAGGTCCTAAAGCAGTGCGGTTTGCTGAACGCCAAGAAGCCACTAGAAAAGATGCCGAACGTGCTTTTGGAGTATTGCAATCGAGATTTGCAATAGTTAAAAACCCAGCTTTACAATGGGACAAGGAAAAAATAGGAAGGATTATGAGATGTTGTGTTATATTGCACAATATGATAGTCGAGAACGAAAGAGACGGATACAATCAAATTGATACATCAGAGTTCGAGTCGGGAGAGTCAAGCAGAAGTTCCCAGGTGCGAAGAAGAGAAAGTTTGAATGTCCATAATTTCCTTGGCATTCGCACTGAAGTTCGAAATTCCGATAAACATAATCGTTTGAAAGCTGATCTCATCGAAAATATCTGGCAAATGTTTGGTAATGTAGATGATTGATCGTTGTATGTTCATGAATTCTCAATGTATTGAATAAATTTCTTTTATTAATATATTGGTTAATGTAATCAATTCTTAATGTATTCAATATTTTAAAACTTATTATATTTTATTCATTTATTTTCAATATAGTAAAAAGATTGAAAATAAAGAAAAATAATATTATTTTATTTCTATGAACCCCTTCTGCAGGTTCACCAATGCAGGAACACAATCGATAGAGGTTCACAACTATTTAAGGTCCCACCCAAAAAATAATAAAAAAACCTTATGAACCCCAAGAGGGGTTCACCAATGCGGATGCCCTAAGAGTTCGAAACGATGTCTCATTTGGAGAAAGAAGACAGAATGAATAAAGGTTTAAATTTTTTTTACAATTCTGTTTACGTCATTCACATACAAACCAACACTACAATCAAAAGATTATTGTGACTATAGGATCCCGCTCATCATGATGACTCGCCAACGATTTTTTAAGCAAAGTAGGTAGGATTATTTTTGTAGCTAGTATACTAAATGTGGTGTGACTACTAGTGGGTATAACTATGGGCTTATAGCTCAAATATACTTGAAAAATCTCATTTTCACTCATACACTAACTAAATAACATTGACAGCTAATACCCATTACTCTAACTAAAATAAAGTGGGTTCCTATAATTTTCTTCTTCCTCTTCCCCAATAAAGTGAGACCCTGTAACTTTCTTCTTCATCGCATCTTAGTGATGAAGTAGATCTATTCGGTTCCGGCTTAGTGAGAGAAAGTAGATCTATTCGGTTCCGGCTTACGGCCGGCGCGTGAGCGAGCGTGCCGTCGCCGGAACTGTGGTCCGTCCGTTTAAAAGTTATCTTAGTGCCTCTCTTCGTATCCCTCCTCCACTATCGCTTTGTCTGAGCTGTGGATCCGACCTAATCTATGGTGCATGGCGGGTTCTTGTCTGGAGTGAAGACGCGGTCGTGGGGAAGGGTTTCTGCGGTGGAGAGGAGGTATTTTTAGATCAAGGTTCGAATCCGTGTAGGGGAGGCTTTTACAGCTCCGTCGTCGTCGGTTTTTCTCCGGGAGGTGGAGGCTCCTGTAGCTCCGCCGTCGTCGGTTCAGTTTCCGGGAGGGGGAGGCTTACCTAGTTCCGTCGTCGCCGTCTTGTTACCGGAGGGTGGAGGCTACTATAGCTCTACACTGCCGGCGTGATACCCGTAGGAAGTTTGGGTGTTAGCGGTGAAAGTTTGGTTGGGTTGTTGTTCTTGTCGGCGGAAAGTTGAGGTTGTGGTTTCGGGTTTTAATCCCGAGACAAGAGTGGGTGGTTCTGATGAGAGCGCGGTTTGTCCGATGACGCTTTCGGTGGAGGACCATCGGAGAAGAAGGTAGATCGAGGCGGGTTATGAGATCCGGCGAAACGAAGGTACGGTGAGATGGATCTGGAGGCGTTTCGAGGCGGAGACGGTCAGGTCGAGGCGGTGTGCGACGCGTGTCGATCCGAGGGCGCAGATGCTTCCACGTGTACAGCAGCCAGCTTCCTTGATGCGTTTGTCCAGCCGACGTCGTTCGGTCTTGTATGGTTTGGGCCGCGGGCCCGTTAAAGTGTTAGATTGTAGCCGTTAGGCTTTTGGGCTTTTAGGTTTTATTGTGTATTTGGGCCTTAGGCCATGTATTTTGGGCTTGGCCCGGTTTATTAATAAAAATTAAATCCTTGGCGGAAAAAAAAAAAAAACTTTCTTCTTCATCTTTCCTTTTATATTTCTATGTAATTTTTGTAAATCAAAATATGATTCTTCCAAATTCATTTTTCCAAAAACGTTATCATTAATCATTATCTTTTTTTTTCCTAAGTTTTTTTTAAGATATATGAAGATACATGGCTGATGGTGGTGTAGTGATGGCATATTCGACGGCAACATCAACGGTAGAGACGTACAACGACTCATCTATGAACTACCATAAACATCTTCTCGTCACTCTGATTCATTATTGCCATGAATTAAGATTGAAAACTATCACATCTAGATAAAAATACATAAAAAACAAGTTGAGAATACAAAGAATCGTAGAAAACATGCGAGATATGCGGAGATCATGGTTTCTGGTCGACAATGGCTAAGGAAGAAGATGAAGTTATTTTCGTAATTTTGCAACATTTATGAAAAAAAACAAAAATTATGTGTACATTACATTCAAACTGTACATGTGTACACTTAATTTTGTATTATACATCAAAGTGATTGTGTACACATTTTTGGCTTTTTGTAGGTTTTCTATCTAAATAATTAAGCTTCTGCGACTTTATGAACTCACATAATGTTAACATAATGTACATGTGAACTTTTTTCCTTCTTCCCATGTACACGCAGGGTTGGGCATCCTTGAAATATGACTGAACCTAAATATCATCCTTCACACCTTCTTTAAGAGCTTCTGATTAATGTGTGTGTTTTCATGCTAGCTTCATGGTAGGTCTTAGCTTGATTAATTTATGGTTGTTTTACATATGTACACTATCATATTTCTCGTACATATGTACACCACCATATGTTCTGTACACATGTACGCTAATTCACTTTTTCGTACACACGTCTAATGAAGATGAATTGAAAAGTTTGGGGTCAAAACGTAATTATGTGAATCTTAAAGTATAATAGCGTACATGTGTACATGCGGTTATCCAATCGTTCTTTTAATTGAACTAAACGCATACGTCGGTTTCTTTCATGCATTTTCTTGTCAGCGTTGTTTGATGTCCACATGTACATATGTAATGTACATTCCACATGTAAAACACAACTACAAGTTTAGCTCCATGTACATATGTATGAGGTTTCCATGTTGCCCATATGGACACTTACCAAGTACATGTACAAATTTACCAATATTACACCATATCTAAAGATCTCTCACTATGTATACATGTACAAAGGTTTTTGCTTTGGACATATGTACACTATTTGGACATGTTCAAACTTACCAATATCAGAACACAGGTGAATGCAATATATTTGATAAAATAGTGTACATAGTTGTAATTTTATAAGTAAATGTTAAACACGTAAACACCTTCAGAAGTGTTTACAAATTATTAATATAATAGTGTACATATACATTATTATCCATGTGTACGACCCATGAATGTGTACATATTTTGTTTATTTTCAATTTTTTTTAATCAGTGGCATTTTAGTAAATATGTCTTCGTCTTCCCCAGAATTTTAGGGTTTTCTCCAAAATTTTTACGGCCGCCATTGATTTCTTTCACATAATCGTTCATTCTTTTACGATTTAATTATATGTTACACTTCAAGATCGTAGTTTTATCATTTATAAAATATTTTTCAAGTTCAGATTTCAAAAATAGTGAGTTTTTTTGTTAAGGAAGATGAGTTAAAGAGCACAAGGGGAGATGAACTGAAGAGCACAAGGGTTCTGGCGGTATATATTATAACGGGTCTGAAGTGTTTGAGATCTTCATGTCTTCTTCTTCTTGTTTGGAAAGATTAAGAGATAAAAACTTTTATTTTTGACTAGAAAAAAAAAACAACGATAAAAGAAGAAGAAGAAAGAGAAACTGATGGGTCCCATTAATTTAAAAACTCACTTTCTCGTTCTATCTTAGTTGAGATAAACTACCTCAGTAGTTGAAACTGTCTCTTAGTGTAATAAAAACTGTAAATCACTAGTTAACTACCTCAGTAGTTAATCCTTTAAATGTAAATCACTCAATATACTTAGCTTTTAATTAGTAATATTTTTATGTGCTCAGTTCTTATCGAATGCTTTTTAAGATGGTGCTTTTACCTTTTACGTACACGACGATCACATGCGCATGCATGCAAGATTACAAAACTCCGATATGCTTTTAACTAGTTAGGATTAATCATTCACATTTTCATGCTATGAAGTATGAATAATGAAATAGATGATAAAAACTATTAACAAAATAGAAAAAATATGTTGTGATTCTTAGGATCCACTTATTAAGATAAGACTCATCATATGATCAACTAATTACGATTATTTTAGTAGTTCAGTAGAAGTAATTGCTAAAGAGTTTGTAAGAAAACAAATTTAGTTACTACTCTTCGTTACTCACATTTTCATGGTACGAATAGTAATGGTATGAAATTTAAAACTTCGGAATTTCTGTTAGCAGTTTAATATAATTGACCTCATTGCGAGACTGTGAAGTATTGGCAAAAGAATATCCAGTAATAATCATCAAGTCCATGATGGTATTGTCAAGTTTTATGAACTTCTAACTTAAAATTAATTGGTTGTAAGTTGATTGGTCCAATCATTTATATATTACTCAAATTTTTTACATATTTTTGATGTGAGATCTTTATCTCAATACCCTTCTTCGAGATAATGGTGCGTATAACCATTAATCTCGTAGAATCTATCATACCCCTCCGAGACCATATATAACCATTAATTTCACAGACATACTGCATATATCGATCTTTACTGTTGTCTTTGTAATTGTTCATCAGGAATGTATGCTTTGGGTAGACCATTTTAAAATGTCTGTATAGAATTTTAGAAAATAAGTTAACAAGGTCAAAGTTCAAACTATGACATATGATTTATGTTTTATATATTTGAAAATATATTTTAAAACAATAAAAAATAAATCTAGCTTTACATTACTGGATCTTTCTTCCTGGTTTTTTTTCTTCAAATTAAAAGACCTTTTAGTTTACGTTGGAGTTTGGTGCAATTAACTCTAATTTGTTCTTCCCTACTTTTGCTGCAAAAAGGACCTTTTAGTTTAGATAATCGTAGTTCCTTACCCAAAGCTTTTGTAAATTTCAAAACAACCCCCCACGAAAGAAACGACCACGTAAGAGTGGTTTGGATCAGAGACATCTCATCGTCATCTTCACCATCTCATCGTCATGTTCTGTCCTGAAAAGCCCAAACCCTCTACGAAACCAGACAAAAGTCCACCATGTCGGAAACTTGTAACTTTCTTGGCCTCAGACTCAGATCAAATCCTCCTCTCCCATTCTCAAACTCCTCTGCTCTGAATCTCCTAACGGCTGCGTCGAGACCTTTCCACCGTTGGATTCGCGCCTCTTCACGTCGTCGGTTGGTTCTCGGCGGTTTCGCCGGCGCTTCGTTTTGGATGAACAACATGTCCGGTAATATTGGCGGCAAATCATTCATAGCTTCCGCGAGGCAGACGAACCCTTCTCCCGTCGAACAGGTCTTATTCTCCCTCTTGGTTTCGTATTCCAAGTTTGTATCTTTAGACATTTTGTGCTCTGTTTTCAAAGTTCGTATCTTTAGTCATTTTGTCTCAATAATTGTGGAAGTGACAGTAATCGAACTTCTTTGATTGAATCTTAGGCGTTGAGCAAAGTGGAATGGCCTGAGAACTTCCCTTTCAAAGAAGAAGATTTCCAGCGATTCGACGAGTAAGCTTTTTTTGTCTCTTACTCTGTTTTGCCTTTAGAGATCTTGTGACTTCTGTTTGAATGATGTTGTGGGTTTCTTTCAGGTCGTCTGATTCAACATTCTACGAAGCGCCACGGTTTGTGACACACATTGATGATCCAGCAATAGCTGCATTGACAAAGTACTACTCCAAGGTTTTGCCTGAGAGCGAAACTCCGGGAGTGAGCATACTCGATATGTGTAGCAGTTGGGTACGCACTAACTAAAATGCAAACCATTTTCTTGTGTGTTGAGAATCCCCTGAAGCTAAAGACTTATTTGGTTCTTGTGATGTTTTACATAGGTAAGTCATTATCCAGCTGGGTATAAGCAAGAACGAATTGTTGGAATGGGTATGAATGAAGAAGAACTTAAGCGCAATCCGGTATATAAGATTAAATATTTATCTATATTTACCATTTAGTAATGAGATGGATCATCTGGCATGCGGGTTCGGGTAGTTCGGGGTTTTCGGGTTGGTTAGTGCTGAATTCGGTTAGTTATGTTCAGCCGAAATCTCACCGAATTAAACCGAAAACGTTTGGTTCGGTTTTCAGCTAGTATGTTTTCAAAAATTTCTACCGAACTAAGCCTAAGTTTTCGAGTCAGTTAAATTTTGGTTAATTTGGTTTGGAAATTTGGTTAAATTTTTTTGTTTCAAACTGCCGAATCAAACCAAATCTCTAACCAAACTGAACCGAAAACCGATCTTATTCTATCTCTCACTCAGGTTCTCACCGAGTACATAGTCCAAGACTTAAACGTGGATCCAAAGCTTCCTTTTGAAGACAATTCTTTCCAAGTTATTACCAATGTGGTAAGACACAAACTTCTTACAAGTTACGTCTTAGTTGAAACTCAAAGTCCATTACCAACCAATAATGTTTCTTGGTATCTCATTAGGTAAGTGTGGATTATCTTACAAAGCCACTTGTAGTTTTCAAGGAAATGAACAGAATCCTCAAGCCAGGAGGACTCGCTCTAATGAGGTTGGTTCTCTTTCAACACAAACTTGCCAAGTCTTGTTGGATTCTCAAACCCATCACTTCCTCTCTTGTCTTTATCTCTGCAGCTTCTCCAACCGTTGCTTCTTTACTAAAGCAATCTCGATATGGACATCGACTGGTGACGCAGATCATGCTCTCATTGTTGGATCATACTTTCACTATGCTGGTGGATATGAACCTCCTCAGGTATGCATTTCTATATATATATATATATTCATCAACACACCTTCTATTAGAAACCATCTTTATAGAGATTATTAATTTTCAACTTGTGACCAATTCAGGCCGTTGATATATCTCCAAATCCAGGACGTTCGGATCCAATGTACGTTGTGTTCTCGAGAAAACTCCCAGTGGCCTAACGTTGTATAGACATAGAGGAATATAATATTCAATTAAGACTACTTGGTTTATATACAATATTTAACTCTGTCAACCCTCAACAGTAATATATTCATAGCAAGCAAACTTATCTCTTGGTTCGATTTCTCTACATAGTTAATCCTCACAAGCCAACAAACATGTCACTTACGTGTTGATCAACACCAGTTCTGTAACACAAACAGACGCATACAAGAGCTGGTTTAGGAGAAAATAATTAATTTGAAACTCTGAAGCATAAAGACCAATGTAGCAGTGTGGACTGTGGACTGTGGAGCAAACGGAATGTTGCAAAACTTGAAAAAAAAAATACAAAAACTAATATCACAATTTGAGAAACTGTATCTTCTTCTCGGTTTCAGCTGAAAGCTTAAAGCTATGCTTCTTTTTGAGGGAACTTTCAACGCATTTTGTAGTGTTGAGTCCTTGAGATCTTTGAATGCTGACCATCCAAAGAATAGCTTAGCTTAATGTCAACGTCTCTAGGATTCTTCTTGTTATAAGAAACCGACATGCTTCCAGTGATTGTCTCACCTTCACATATTGTTAACACATCTTCAAGGTACATGACTGTTTGTTTCCAGTGCGTGGCCCGTGACTTCGGTCCTGTCATTTCACACACGGTGGTTAGTTTCAGACCACAATGAAACAATCTAACTAGCAAGAGAGAATGTGAACCTGTTGAGAAGCCTAGAAGCTTGTGGCACATGGTAAACGACACGTCAAAGTAGGCTACAAGGGCGTGGATGTAGTCATTGCGTTGTGCAACAAGTTTGAAGGGAGCAGTGAAGGAAGCATCACCAGAAGACATCTTTGAGATATCCATCGTCTGTTAACAAAATGAAACGAGTATTAGCCACATGTAAAAGAGAGCGATACTACTAATCATTGTTAGTCAATGTGTATTATCTTATTACCTTAAGTAGCCTACTATCAGTGACGATCTGTTTTTGGTCGACGGTGTCAACAAGCGGCTCCATCATAGCCTTTTTCTTGATGCATGACATGTCAAAACCATACACACTGTTCCAAACTACAAAAAACACAAACACTCAACAGACATTGAGATAAAATGTTTGAGAAAGAGAATCAAAGCGCTAGCTTACATTCAATTTTGTCTTCTTTATACTCTGAATCCTCTATGGCTGTAAGAAAGAGAGAGGCTTTGTCTGGTAACACAATCCCACCATCAACCTATCAATGATTGATACCAAAAGGGTAAGAATGCTTATAGCAAATGAAACAAAGTTAGAGATGTAACTTACAAGCCATTTGTTGCGAGCGTAAAGGACACTGTCCAACATGTTTTCAAACAACAAAAAGTAACCCATCCACTCAGATATAATCACATCCACTTTAGGAGTAGGAAGCTCTATCTCCTCAATCTTCCCTTTCAATACCGTTATAACTACAACACACAAAAACAAAACCGTTTATAACTACAAACCAGATGTTTCTCAATTCTCATACAAAAAACTTGAAAGAAGAAAGAAAGAAGTACCATCAGAAAAGCCATTGGCCTTGACAATCTCCTTAGCCATGTCAGCCATTTGAGAACATTCAACCTAGTAAAGAACAACCTTAACCAAATCAATTCAGATTAAAATAAGTTTTTTTTTATTTAACTTTAATGAAAAAAGAACATACAGCGTAGACATGTTTAGCTCCAGCCTTGGCGCAGAAGAGAGACAAGATCCCTGTCCCAGCACCAACATCAAGAACAACTTTGTCCTTGATGAGAAACTTGTTCTGGTAAATCACGTTCTGGTAAGTCTTGGTTCTCACTACATCCTTCAACATCTCCTGTAATAGATACAATCCTCCAATCAGACACCTGACAAAAATATAATCATATAGAACTAATCTCGGCAAGATACTTACTTCATGAATCCCTGCAAAAACAGATAAACGTTGGAATCAGAGTCAACATTCAGCACATAGGTTCATAACCAAAGAGCACATGGATTCATCTTACCGAAGTGAGAGTAGGAGTCGAAGTAGTAATCGGCGCTGGTGGTATCATCGGCGGCGTCGGTTGTGATATCTGCGGCGTCGCACATGGGTTCATCTTGGGCGGTGGCGGCTTCAGCGGAGCCTTGTGCAGTTTCGTCTTCATCAGCGTCTTCGAAGCGTATCTTCGTGTTCAGATTGTGTCCAAAGCTGACGAACTCTTCTTCCTCCTCGTTGTTGTTGTTGTTCTTCTTCGTCATCGTTTCTCTTAGAGCCGAGGGAAGAGAGAGAGAACGGAGCAGAGAGAGAGAGAGAGGAAGTGGAAAGATTAGGGTTTTAGGAAGCCGCCACAAGCTTTTTATTTCAGAACTTGAACAAGCAAGTCTTTGGTCTTGTTTTTCTCTTCTGTTGCGAGTTTTAAATTAAAATCGTTTTTAAAGATATTTTCTGAACCGGTTGAATTCTCGTCCACACGCACCAAACCGGTTAGATTTATCCCTCCGGTTCAAAATTACCATAAAACGGTGTCGTTTGGGGACATTAGGATTTGGGAAATAGCGCGGAGAAGACGAAACGGCATCGTATTAAGAGTAGCCGTCGCTGAGATCCTCTCGGAGAGAAAGTCCCCCAATCAACAACTCATCTTCTTCCTAACCGGTGCCGCATTTCAATTGCAGATACACAAAAGGTACGCTGAGCCTCGCTGATCTTCATGCAATGCTTTCGTTCCAGATTCTCAATTTGATTTAGTTTTCTTTGGCTGATTGGGTGTTGCTCCTGTCGTCTGACCTCTTAGATCTACTACATTCATTGATCTCTTCCTGCTTCTATAGGGAATTAATCGCTGATTTCGAGTTTGAATGTGTTTGGTCGATTCACACTGGTTAATTTGTGTGATTAGGGGTTTAAAGTTTAGTTCTTTTAGCTCAATTTGTGTGAATTTATCGTAAAGTCTCTGTCTTTGAATGTTATTCTGATATGGGCTATGTTAAAAAAAAAATTTGGGTTTTTGTTTCTGAAACTGAAAAAAGATGGTAGATGTTTTACATTTTGATTGTAATTTTGAAGGATTAGGTTTTGTGAAGATGGCATCAAAGTTGATACAAGTTCAGTCAAAGGCATGTGAGGCTTCCAAGTTTGTGGCGAAGCACGGAACTTCTTACTACAGGCAGTTGCTTGAGAAGAACAAGCATTACATCCAGGAACCTGCTTCGGTTGACAAGTGCCAAGAGTTGTCTAAGCAACTTCTCTACACCCGTCTTGCTAGGTCCTCCTTCTCCCTCTCTTTGTCTCCCAACATTTTCCCCAGTCTTAATATATTCATTCTACTCAGTATCAAACTTTTTATGCTGTCTTTTGCATTGAGTTGTTTGTCCTCTTGTTTAAGTTTTAACCCTATGTCATAACCATGACTTGAGGATCTTAGTTTTTGCCTTTGTTGTGTGGCGTTTCTCAGTAATCTAACTATTTTTCCCACTCCTTTATTGCAGCATTCCTGGACGCTGTGAAACCTTGAGGAAAGAAGTAGACTACGCCAAGAATTTGTGGAAGAACAGAACCGATCTGAAGGTAGAAGATGCTGGAGTCGCTGCATTGTTTGGTCTCGAATGTTTTGCGTGGTATTGCGCTGGTGAAATCATCGGCAGAGGATTCACCTTCACTGGATATTACCCTTGAATGAGAGGAACAATTACTTGAAGCTTGTGTAATCCCTCCCCTCCTCCGTATTTTAGTGTTTCCATGAATCAATTTTTTTTTCTTCCAGCTTTTTCCCTGAAACGGAAGCAGAGAGCTTTGGAGCTGTGAAAATTTGCTAAAACTCATCTCTTTGATGAGATTGCGATCAATAAAGAACAAAAATT
Organism: Brassica napus; assembly: GCF_020379485.1. Classification (NCBI taxonomy): domain Eukaryota; kingdom Viridiplantae; phylum Streptophyta; class Magnoliopsida; order Brassicales; family Brassicaceae; genus Brassica; species Brassica napus. The sequence continues at coordinate 28,325,275 of NC_063436.1, read as the reverse complement.
TCAACAGTGAGTTTCTACTTGTTTAATCTTATCAGTATAAAGGAAAATTGAACCAAAATTTTGTGCAACCTATTTGTAACATGTGCTCACTAACGAATGAATACATCTTTTGTATGTGTTACATATGATTCATATTGTCCAAAAAAAAAACATATGAGTCATAATAAGCTTTTGTTTGTAATATGATTGAAAATGCATCGTTGAACTGATGATATTCATATTGTAATATGATTTAAAATACAAAATTGTGTGTTTTCGAGTATTTTGGTTGTGCATTGCAGATGAGTTTTAAGCAATGGAGTTTGTTAGTAAGAATGGAATAAGAAAGCATAAACCAAATTTGATTAAAAAACAAGGGGCGTTCCGAGAATCGAACTCGGGACCTCTCGCACCCAAAGCGAGAATCATACCACTAGACCAAACGCCCTTATTGTTAATGATCAAGATTAATTACATATTAATTCACAGTATTTTGTCAATGAATTAAACTAACGGCTTTGCAGAGAGTGTATTAACCTAACGCCGGCACTAGTCTTGTTCATTCTTATATTCCGAGCCATTGTCTAGTTCGTGAGCTTGACATCCCATTAGGAGATTATCGAAATGACAACAGTACCAGGACAGTTGGTGTGGGAGATAGTGAAGAGAAACAACTGTTTCTTGGTCAAACAGTTCGGTAGAGGCAATGCCAAGGTTCAGTTCAGCAAAGAGAGCAACAACCTCTGCAACCTCAACTCCTACAAACACTCTGGTAATGAATGATTTTACAACTGTTGTATTATTCTCTAGATATGTCTGAATGAACATGTGAGATAGGTTGAAACTGAACTCTGTTCATTTTTTTTATTGACATCTCAAGATGTGATTTAAAATTAAAATGTCTACTTTAGTTTGAATAAACTATAAAGTTTAGATCTTTTTGACTTTAATCTTGTTGGTCTCTTGATGTTGAATTGTGATAGCATCTCAAAAATTATTAAAGTTTGGATTTTTGTTGTTGTTGTTGTGAGTTAAGGTTTGGCAAACAAAAAGACAGTGACCATTCAAGTAGCTGACAAGGAGCAAGGTGTGGTACTGGGAACCACCAAGACCAAGAAGCAAAACAAGCCTAAGCTCTCTGTTAACAAGTCTGTCCTCAAGAAGGAGTTCCCCAGGATGGCCAAAGCTGTTGCCAACCAGGTACTAAACTCTATTCTTATAATCAATATCATCATTGTTTGGCATTATTAGTTTTTTTGGTTGCTTAGCTTTTTGAATTGGCTCTGCTCTATTTTAGCTTATTATACACATTGTTTTGGTTGATTTGAAAACTTGTGGTTAACTTACATGTTCTCATGAATTGATACTTTTAAGTTTCATTATAGTTTTGGTTTTAATGAGCTGTGATGAGAAAGCTAACACGTAAGAAGAGACAACTCCTTTGTGGGGTATCTTTTCCATGAAATATATTTGTTACGCTTGGCTTCTGAGCTAATAAATTTTTTTGAAGTTATAAGTTTATATTGTTTTTGCAAATGACTTCTTTGTGAGGTCTTTCTTCTATGAAATACATTTGTTACGCTTGGCTTCTGAGATGTATTATTATCTTCCTGGGCAACCATATCATATCTGTTTTTTTCTGTCTATCAGTATTAATCGATTTATTCTCTAAATCTTATCAGGTTGTGGACAACTACTACAGGCCTGATCTGAAGAATGCAGCACTTGCTAGGCTCAGCGTCATCAGCAAAGGTCTTAGAGTCGCCAAGTCTGGTCCTAAGAGAAGAAACAGACAGGCCTGAAGAATCCGCCACCGAATGAATGAATATTTTACTTCTTCAAAAAGCTTGTTTTTGAGAGTTTCAGACAATGCATGTAGGTTGATGATTTCTCCTGAACAGCTGAGAGTTTTGTTTGAACCACCTCCCTCCTTTTGTGTCATTGGAAAAAATCTATACAAAAGAACCACCTCCCTCCCTTTGTCATGTGAACAGAGTCTCTACATTAGAAAAATCTATACAAAAGAAGCTTAAGAAAAACACAAACCTTAATTAAGCATTTGATGTTACAGTGAAATGGTAAGACCGTTAAGAGTAACAATAAACACTATAACAAGACTACACGAAAGTCCATCATGGTTTCTTTTTTACTTGCTTGTGATTGAACTTAGAAAGTAAACTTTAGTAGCTGCATACCAGCTACTCAAAGAAATTATAGTAATCAATCATTCGTAAGAATACAAACAGAGAAAGAGAAGAGAAAATAAAATAGAACAACGAAACTCTTAAGGACGGACCATTCCTCTAATTAACGAGTAATGAACAACATTAACAAATAGGTTAAGTTTCTGAGAATATTTCTTTACTTCAAGGTGAACAAATGTTATTTAGATGAGGACATTGAAAGGGCAAAACATAGAGACTTTGCCTCAAGTGAGTTTGTATCTCCTTAGTTTACATTGTAATGACAATCAAGCTAACAAAATGCATAGGTGTGGTCCACAAACACAAAATACATCTATTCTCAAAATGAAAATTGAAACAATGTCTAGAAAAGTCAATGTCTAAACACAAAACAAAGCACAAAGTTCTTAAAATCAAAAGGATGACTCTACCAGCTTGACTAAGTACGACTCATCAAACCAAAACGGGTAGGCAGCGCAAGAACTCATATGACTTGGGGACAGTATGCACAACATCGAACCACTCAATCTTCCCCCAAAAACCTTCATGGACTCTTTCCAACGCAACCACCGCACACCAGATGTTCTTGTTCTGACTACGACCACGCCGCTCAAACCTATCCCAAATAATCACGAGTTTCCCACCATAGTTCACTAATTCAACCACACTACCAACTCTACCATTCGGATTAACATGACTACTAAAACTACGATACTTCTTCAGCACTTCCAAACCTCTCACATCTTTCCACGTGCCACTCTTTAAATCATACCACACATACCTAAAGCGAGAGTAAGAAAACATCACATTGTCTATCACGCACCAAGAACTCGACCAATGTACACTCAACCCCACATCCGCAACACTCCATTTCTTTTCCTTCACATCATAGACCCAATCACGGAGCTCACTCTCAGTCTTCACGTAAATCTTTTCATGCACCATACCGATTTTGCGAACCTTCTTGCATCCCAACCGTACATGAAGGTCGGGATTCGGCGGTAAGGTTTTCCAGGTCTGTGTCTTGATGTCGAACATCTCAAACCAGCTTTGGTGCTCAGACCGAGCTATACATCCTCCCATTACATAGATCTTGTCGTCGTGGACACATGCAGACGCATAGAACCTCTCCATATTCATGTTAGGAAGATTTCGCCACGTTTTATTCCTACACTCATAAACCCGAACAGCTGAGGAGTAGCGCCTTACGTTATCGTCCAATGGTCCACCGAATACGTAGATTTGCGAGCCAGTCAATATGGTCGAAGACGCATGTGGAGGAGGAGGAGGAGGACAATGTTTGGGAACAGGAACCAAGAGGTTTCCACTTGATTTCTCTCTAGTCCTACCATCGGTTAGGTTTCGTTTAGGTTTCACATAGAGACTGAACCATCGTGGAGATGGATCGGTGAAGTGCTCGGTGGAGTACTCTAGACAGATGTAGAGGCAGGTCACGGTGGTTCCCATTTGAGAACGTGCGGCATAGAGCTCTGAGGAATAGAGGAGAGAACGAAAGGTCTTGGAGACCAGGGAGATTTTAGGGTAATAAGATTTTGGGATACGTGCGAAGAAATTCAAAGTGATATCGTTTGGAAGTGAAGAAAAGGAGAGACATGGTTGATGGTTAAGCGGCTGCGGCGGCGGTGGTGGTGGTGGAAGCTTGGCCTTTTTCTGCGGCGGCTCAACTTCTTCTTTGGGGATCATTGTTGGTGGAAGAAAGTAGTGGAGGAGAGAATATTCATGAAAATGGGTTAAAACGTATATAAAAATGATTTGGTCAACATTATTAGCAAACTAATTCCGTATTTAGAGTAACATATCAATAGTTTCCCATTTTGAATGGGATATTATGCAGATATGGAAGTTACAATAGATTCTAGATTTGTATATATATGTATATAGTTGACCAATTAAATAATATATACTAAGGAGGATTATAAAAAGTTTCTAAAGTTTTGTACATTTTGTTTATACAGAAATGTACGCATAGATACATACAGTAAATTTTTTATAAATTAATAATGTTGGAAATATGAGAGTTTATTAATATATGCTGTAATTAATTTACAAAATTTCATTTTTAAAATTTTCCATCTTAAATATTTATTTTTCTAAATAATAAAATATTTAAGTTTGTGTATTGTTTTAATTAAATTTTTGAAGTTTGTCATTCAGATTGTTTTTATTATATTGTTTGGCATATACAAAATATGTTTCATAGATATTAAATGTGATTTTAGATATTTTTTTTACTAAATCTCATCAAAATATATTAAATATTAAGAAATATTAAAGATAACTCCATTGTAAAGATTAAACAAACAATATAATAGTTTGTTTGTACATATATAAAATATATATACATATACATTATTTTTTTTATTAATTTATAGTTTTAATAGGATCATATATTTACACAAAATTTTAATCACTCGAAATACATTTTCAACTTTTCCATAATATTCATACACTCTAAACACATAGACATACACTGCGTAATATCAATTTACTTAAACACTTACTAGATTTTAACTCGCGCAACCGCGCAGGTGTTATTTTCAGCTTTATATGCATATATATATATATATATATTTATTTTAAATTATTAGTGGTATGTTTTTAATTTTAATCATATATTTAAATGTTTATACAACAATTTAAAATACAGTTATTTATAGTTTACATAATGTAAAATAAAAAATTGTTTAAAACTCTCACATGTATTTGTTGTATCTTATTATATATTTATCTTATTGTATTTGCATTTAGTTATTAAACAAAAAAATATTTGCATAAAAAAACATATTTGAAAAGTATTTTGTATTTAATTTATGTTAAATTTTTACTGCCCTTCAAAACTATATTTCCTTTTAGCAATATTTTCTTACGTTTATTCATTTTACACAATATATTATTGTATATATACAAAAGTCTAAGATATATTAATTTTTATATATGTATTATATATTCTGCTAATGTTAAGCCATTATGTCATCATCTTAAATTTTTTAACAACGTCAAAAAAAAAATTAACATAAATATTTTATATTTATGAGAATAAAATTAATAAATTATTAATTTAATATAATTCAATCATATTTAATTCACAATAATAATTTTAACATGATTGATTATAATTATAAAATAGATAAAAGTAAGATTGATTATGATTATGAAATAGATAAAACTGAATATATGTTAATGTATAATAATAGTTCATTGTTTATTAAAAAATTAAGATATTGTTAAAATATTTAGATCAGCATAATAATTTTTGAAATTATGGTTGCCATAAGCGAACAATAAAAATTTCTACGATAAAAAATAATAATGCATATTATAATAGAAGAAAAACATATAAGTAAATAAACTAATAAACAAAATAGTAATTATACAACAATATTTTTTATATTTATTAAAATATTAATCAATTATTTATCATTAAATTTTAAGATAAAATAATTCAATCACTCAATGTGTTTTTAGAAATATTATTAATAAATTTTAAATTAAAATTATTAAAAAACATTTATTTTGAAACAAATTTTTTATTTTATAACAACAATAAACTCAAACAGAGAGAGTAATAGATTACATATTGGGTGTTGAATATAGTAGATAGCTCTAAGGTTGTTTCAAAAAAAAAAGTAGATAGCTCTAAGAAATTAACTTTAAGAAATATAAATCATAAAACTTATAAAATATAAAAGTAAAATTTGTACAACATACTATATCATTAAAGCATACTAGATTTTGACTCGCGTTTTTAAACCACATGATTTTTCTTTTAAAATAATATTTTAAAATGATAACTAATTTCAAATTATAACAACATATATTTTAACATTTCATTATGTTACTATTTACATGAATGTAATCTATAATTTTCATAGCTACCATATCTCTACTATAAGAAAAGGAAAATTTCAAATGCTTTGATAAAATGATAATAAATTAAATTCAATCATATTTTGTACACAATATTTACTTTTAGAGGTAAAATTAAATTTTACATAGTTTTAGAGGAATACAAACAGTGCTAAGCCAGTGAAATATAAACAAAACTCAGTGAAGATCAGTTACATGTATCATAATCAAATATTAATATGTGTGCTGAAATCTTTTCTTAATGTGTTTTAATGCTACGTGAATGTTAGAAGTATTTTTATTATTTTCAGATTCTTAATTCAGTACTCCGTATGGACCTCTTACTCAATTGCATACTGTAGATGCAAAAATCAGATGGACGTTCTAATACAGACTCAAGTACAACAGCTAAATGAAGAAGAGTCTCCAACAGAAAAGTGTACGTGCGGATGAACAAGTCAAGATGAAGATTGCGACTTGAAAAATGAATTGTGGACCAAGGCAAAGTTAATACGAAGACATCTTGGGGAGCCAACTTGAAGAGATTTACCTTGGAGAAGGGATATCTCACAATGAGACTAAAATACTTTGGAGAGGTTTTAGGGACCTTGCATTATTTGGGTAGATAGTGAATATTGGGTAGATAGGCGTGGATAGCCGACTTGGTTGTATTGTATATATAGTCATAATCAATCTGTGGATTAGGGTTGTCGAGAGAATTGTATTCTTAGCATAAGTAGGGGTTATTGGTTGTTGTATTTTAATGGATTTGAAAATCTGAACTAAATCTAGTGTTATTGGTTCTGTGATTTTCAAATATGTATTAAAATCATGTGTTATTGGTTTAATGATTTTTAATAAATTCTATATCAAATCAAGTGCTATTCAATCGTACGGATTTACTAATATATATGATTTTATAACGGATTTGAATAGATTTGTTTAGATTTTTTAGTTAAAAATACAAAGACTCAAATCCGAGAGAAAACCTCCGGATTTGCATATTTTACTTGAATTTATAAATATTATATGGATTTCTAAATCAATCAAAATATATAAACCAATAACACTAAGAGTGGAGTTCACTAAGCTTGTAAGTGAGTGAATAACACTAAGGGCTAAGGGGTAGATGTTCTAGAGATATTGTATTCGATCTTAGAACGTGTGAGGCTAGGGGAGAAAGTCAAGAAGGGTCTTGATCTTGTTTGAGTTATGTTTAAAGAGAGACTTGTAAGTTCGGTTTTAAAAAATACTAGTAATAACACATATCTTTGTAGAGGTATTTTCTGGTTTACTATGTACTTTTGCGGGTTTGTTCTTGCATTTACGCATACAACTTCTTTTGAAGATCATAAATGTAACTTTTTGAAAGCTCTAGTGTGCTACTTCTAAATCATCTAATTGGGGTTTTTAATCGGGACTGAACTTGAACTAAATAAAGCTAACCAAACATCAATTTTAAGCGTTAATAATATCACTCGAAATACATGTTCAGTTTTATTATCTATATATATTCTTAACAGTCACGTACACCTGCGTACACATATGTATAAGGAGACATTTGAATTTCGAGAGATTATCATATAATTGAGCTTATGATAGAACAGAGGGATGAAGATTGTCTCAAAGATTTTCAAAAAAAAAAAATTGTCTCAAAGAGCAAAACAGCATGTTCAAAGCAAAAGAAGCAACTCATACCATTTCTAAGCGACATCAAGCAGAAGCAGTTACACAATTAAACCAATGATATGATTCAACAGGAAAGGTAAGCACATCAACACACTCAACCTTGCCCCACACCTCACATCCATTGCATCTTGATTCTAAAGAAATCTTGGCATACCAAATTTTGATATTTCGTTTGATACTAGAACTGCGAACACTGGGATACGGATCCCACATAGCTAAAAGTTGGCCACCACATTCAACCAGATCAAACCGTCTCTCAGTTTTTAAACCTCTATACCCTCATTCTCAAAGCGAGACCACATTAAATGCCCGAATTAAGTGCAACCGTATATTATATCCCCCATCTGACCCCAAACCTGTACGGGACCCGATACGAAACTTGAATTCTCTCTTACAAGTTTCCATGTACCATTTAAACTTGAATTCAAATTTTATAGAGCAAATTTTAATGAAGTGGCTTCTTTTTGAACAGATTTAATCAAAGAAAAATTTGTTTTTATCTAGAAAATTTCTGTCATGTAGGCAATGAACATAGTTAAAGCTCGTTGTAATATGGAAAAGTATTTTTGATGTTGTCAAAAAGTTTAAAATGAGATAATTTTGGTATTTTTGATTGCTTCTCGTTTTTAACCTTTGTACTACTACAAACTCACTCATTTTGATTAATGATATTCACAATCCTTATAAAGAAAAAATTGTGGCATAAGAGTAAAATAATGCGATTGCACATACTATATGATTAAAGCATAAATGTTTAACATTAAAGAAAAAAACCCGGCTTCTCAACTCTCAAAGAACAAAACCTTTATTAAAAAAAAAGAACAAAACAGCATTTTAAAAGTAAAAGAACCAAGAAACAACTCATACAGCATTGTAAGAGACATCAAACAGAAGCAGTTAAACAATCCAACCCTTCATATGATTCGACAGGAAACGTAAGCACATCGACACACTCAACTTTTCCCCACACCTCGCGTCCATTGCATCTTGATTCTAAAGAAATCTTGGCATACCAAATTTTCTTGCTTCTGATACCAGAAATGCGATAAGGATCCCACATAACTAAAAGTTTGCCACCACAGTCCAACAGTGCAAACACATACCCAAGATTTAAACCTCTTGTAGGGTGCCTACGCAATTTTTTCAAACCCTTAATCTCTCTCCATACTCTACCCTCATTCTCAGAGGCAGACCACATTAAATAACCGGAGCGAGTGCGACAACATATTACCTTCCCAATCTCACTCCAAGCGTACACGGAATCATCGGATAGGAAACTCGATATCTCTTTGACAAGTTTCCATGTACCATCTTTCGGCTCGTAAGTGTATTCCATATCACCTGCCAGTAAGTAAATTCTCCCTTCGAACACATTAACATTATAGCAACGTCTTTTGCGAAAGTGGTTGCATAACTCATCAACGCCCGGCCCAGGAAAGGCTGCCCATGACTGAGTTTTAACGTCAAATACCTCAATCCAGTTGGCATAGTACGCGTCAATATCGCAACCTCCCATCACATAAATTTTCTCATCGAGTACAACTGTATTGGCATGCTTTCTAGCCACGGTCATCTTAGGGCCATCACGCCAAGTGTGACTCCGACAGTCGAAGATCCGAACTGAGGAAGACGGTTTGTTAACGTAGGGTCCACCGATTATGTAGATTTCCGGACCAACCGTTTTGGTGTAATATAGTTCGGGAAAAGAATCGGTAGGAGAGGAAGCTATAGGAACAACAGAAAATCCACTCGGGTCGCGCTTAAACCTCATCTTCCTTCTCTGCTTGGTTTGATTTTGATTATTAGGTTTCGTCCGAAGGCTAAACCAGCTCGCACAAGGATGACCGGGCAACTTTAACCAGACATAGACGCATGTTTCATTGGCTCCTATTTGAGATCGCGTCTTGTAGATCTCCCTAGATGATAAGAGAGAGTGGAATCCCTTTGAGACGAGAGAGAGCGATGGGTACTTCCATCTCGAGACACGGGCAAGAATGTTCTCTATGATTTCGTCTGGTAGCGATGGAAACGACGACGGTGACTCAGGAACCGTCTTGTTTATTTGGGTTGGTTCAACTTCTTCCGAAGTCATGATGATCGCCGGCCAAAGTTGCGGTTGAGTCTGTGGAAAGAAATATGATAAATATATGGTTAAATAAACACGTTTACGTAACGCACAAAGACTTAATAGATTAATTATTTATACATTAAAAAAATTATTGGAAAATGAAGATTTATCCAAAAAAATATATCAAAACAACTTAGAAAATGGGAAATTTGAACCAATAACCAACAAAAAAATTATATTTCACTAACTAACCATTTTCTTCCCTCTCTCCTTCTTTTTCTTCCTATCTCTCTCTACTCTCTTACTACAAAACTAATATTTTCTTTCAATATAGTTATTCAACAAATTAACCCATAGAAAATCTCAGTACGTACAATACAAATATTAAAAAAACCTATACAGATTCTAGATTTGGTTTTGAATGTGTATACAGTTGACCACGAAAATAATATATACTAAGGAAATTATATAAAAAAAGCGTGTAGATGAGCAATTTTGATACCTAAAACAAAAGCTACAAATAAAAAAATATATATAATAACATATGTACCGTATCCGTAATGGAAAAGACTTATAGCAGAATCAAGAAAAGTGGAACATAAAACTATGTTATAATGTCAAACACAAAAGAAAAAAATGTAAGAGAATGTTGTTTTTGTTTGCATTGGATGAGTGGTCTTGTAATGAGATGATTCTAGCTTTATATAGCCACCGTCCTAACGTCATCTTCAATGTAGGCAATAAAAATGCAGATTGCGAAATATTCTCATCATAATTATATGGATGTGCATTTAGATGTAAGTTACAAATCAAATCAAATCAAATTTTCATGCACTATCTCCATTAATTCACGTTGACCAATTTAACTAGCAAAGATATTTTATTTTATTTTATTTTGGTTCAACTTTATTAGCCACAAATTTTAAGATAAAATAAAAATAAAAGTAGGCCTAATAAGTCTAATTTATTTATTAATCTCTTGACCCATTTACTAGATTTCAAAACATGAAATTTAGGTTTGGTCCAAATATATTTTTCCACTACTAAACTTTGATCTATTCTCTCTCTTTTATACAGAAGAAAATTTTCATCACATATTTTTAATATGAATATTTTACAAATAACTTTTATTAAATTTTCATTTCTCATTCAAACAAAATTTATTTTTGACATATAATAACACTATACTCATAACAAGAAGTTCAATAATATTAAAATCCGGTCATTACAACTAGGCGGGACAAAAAACTCAAAACCGAAGAACCAAACCAAATCTTGTCTGAAAACATAGTAATGAACCCAAATCAAAACTATTAAAAATCCAAAAAAAATCAAAGTTTTAGTATCTAAAAAATCAGAACTGAATTCGACCCAAACCAAAATATTTCGGATATCCAAGTAAAATGGATTTGAAAATCCGAACTAAATCTAGTGTTATTGGTTTTGTGATTTTCAAATCTGTATTAAAATCAGGTGTTATTGGTTTAATGATTCATAAATTCTATATCAAATCAAGTGTTATTCAATCGTACGGATTTACTAATATATTTGATTTTATAATAGATTTGAATGGATTTGTTTGGATTTTTTAGTTAAAAATACAAAGACTCAAATCCGAGGGAAAATCTCCGGATTTGCATATTTTACTTGGATTTATAAATACTCTATGAATTTCTAAATCAGTCAAAATGTATAAACCAATAACACCTCCCAAATAGATCAGAATCAGATTTTACATACTTAAAGATATTGATTATTTTCAGATCCATATCCAAAATATATTAAATCAGATTTTATATACTTAAATATATATTCTTTTGTTAAAAATAATTAAGAAATATATACATATATATTTAAATAAATTATGTGTGAACATGACTAATTTGATTGATAATATTAAGTGTGATAATGGAAAACTCTTAATATGTAACATCAATCTCAATTATTAAGCGAAATAAAGAGCATAAGGATCAACTAAGGAAAATTCATAAAACTAGTACTTTTGAAAACGCTCGACTATTTTCCAAAGAATCTTGGTTCCATAATTTGCTGTTGTAAAAAATAATTAATCTAGATCGAGTTGACATATGTAACAAATACTGTAGATTTTAAATTCCTAAAATCATAGTGAAGACAGAGGATATTAATTGTATGCCCAACATAAGTTACAAGAAAATATATATATATATGCCCATCATCCTTTAATTGTAAAGTTCTCATGTCCTTAAATTAACTAAATAACAACCATGTAAGATTCTTCCACCGTTTCAATTTAAATGTTATTCTAGAGTAAAATTTTTGTTTCAAAATAAGTATTATTTTATAATTTTAATGCAAAATTTATTCACTTTATATTCCAATTTATTTTTTATTGATTAAAATATGGTTAAGTGCATTGATAATAATGTTTTTATTCTAAAAATATATAAAATTAAATATATTTTTTAATCTGTGGGGTCAACTCTAAAACGACAATTAAAATAAAATAGAGAGAGTATTTTATAACATATTACTAAAAAAATATTTTATTAAAAAATAAATATTTATAACATTAGACTTTTATCAATTCAAGTAAGATATATATTTTAAAAAATTTGAAATAAAATAATTGTGGATTATTATATTGATATATTTTATTTAAATAATATTAATATATATGTGAATTTTTAATCTGAATATCGGTTAAATAGAATTTTCTATTCATATGTGTTTATAATAATTTGTATTTTTTATAACAAAAATTTTAAGTTAGAACGAAACCCCTTTTCGCAACAAGCTTTTAATAATATGGATGTGATGTGTCATTACGTGCAACTATCTCCACTATAGAAAACAAGAATGAACCGGTCAAACCGGAAATGTATGCCCATCATTGTTTACAAGGTGAATGCGGATATGCTCAATGCCATGCACAAATTAAAAATATTCCATTATTTCTAACCACCCTTTAATTGTAAAGTTCTCATTTCCTTAAATTAACTAAATAACAACTCTGTGAGATTCTTCCTCTGTTTCAAATTAAATGTTGTTCTAGAGCAAAATTTTTGTTTCAATACAAAATTTCTTGACTTTATATTACAATTTATTTTTTACTGGTTAATGTTTTTATTCTCGAAATATGTAAAATTAAATATTTTCTTAATCTATGGGTCCAACTCTAAAACGATAATTAAAATAAATCGGAGCGAGTATTTATAACATATTACTATAAAAATATTTTATTAAAAATAAAATATTTATAAAATATAAAATATATTTTAGTGATTTGATCAAATTAAAATTATATAAATATGTAAATTTTATCATATAAAGTATGATATATATTTTAAATTTTTTGAAATAAAATAATTTTGGATTATTATATTGATATATTTTATTTAAATAATATTTTTTGGTTGAAATATAAAATTTATTGATCAACAAAAAGCATATTTACAAATATAAATTATCTTCTCGTGAACCCTGAGGTAGGAACGTATTTTTGGTTGAAATATAAAATTTATTGATCAACAAAAAGCATATTTACAAATATGAATTGTGTTCTCGTGAACCCTGAGGTAGGAACGTATTAACTACAAACCCCAACCCTCCCCCCCCTCTCTCCCCCGAGAGAATAAAGAATTATGTAACTTCGAACCATCTGTGCAAGAAACCTGCTTACTTGTGTAGAAATTTGTATCCTAAGGAATATTTTGTTCTTCATTGCTTTGGTAATGAGTCGGGAAGTCTGGAGGGATCCAAGGTCCTTCATGTCTCCTGGTATTTCTCTCTCTCCAAAGGTAGTAACCCGTAGTTTGGAACACCATACGTAAGAGTATCTAATCCATCAGGTTTCCGCCTCCCCGGGGCAAGTAGTTAAGTGTGTCTGTCCAATCAGGAGATGCTTGATCTGCGAGCAGTCCTCCTCCCACTTTCAGCAAAACTGTGAATGAGTAAGGGCATGTGAAGTATAGATGATCCCGAGTCTCGTTTGGCTCACCATATAACATACAACACTGAGTTTGCCCCTATGACCGCATACGATCACCTGTAGATAATATTAATATATATGTATATTTTTAATCTGAATATCTGTTAAATCAAATTTTCTATTCATATGTGTTTATAATAATATATATTTTTATAACAAAATTTTTTAGACATTGATCACAAAATCTTCAATATGATATTTTTAACAATTTTAGTCATTTTAATCGTTTTCAAAAGTTCTAAATACACATATTGAAGATTTAGTATATAAGTCAAAAATATATATATGTTGTGTTAAATGGAATAAAATCAGTTTCGAC